>NC_080050.1:2487500-2557500 GCF_026212465.1 Amaranthus tricolor | reverse complement strand
ATTTTCTTTTGTGAAAATGTTTTTATTATTTTCTTTTATTCTCATTTAAATATTTTAACTCTCTTTTAATATTATCTATATTATTTAAAAGACATTATTTTTTAATTTTTATATAATATATAAATGTGATATTTTTTAAATACCGAAAAAGTAAAATTTACAAGTTAAGATAATGTAAGGAACGATAGGAAAAGATTACATCCACATATCATAAATAAATTCATACATTTGTCATATTTTGAATCCGGGACTAATTATCCATCATAGACTTTTGACAAAAATAATTCGAGTGCAAATTTTTATGTTCATATGTTTTGTTCAGATTTTTCACATACCTAATTATCAGGGGCAGATCAAGTTGATCGAGTGTTCGAATAAGTCATTGATAACACTTAAATTTAAAACAATAGCTAATAATAATAACAAATACGAGAAGAAGTTTGTGAAGTGGTGTATGCTACACCCTCTATTCACTTTAAATGTTTCATTTGGTTTTTCAACACTATTCATCAATTATTCTTATTACGTTTTTATTTTTAATTTATAAATTAAAACTTCTTGTTTGATTCGTCTTATTGTAAATTTTATTAATATCAACTTTTTATAATTTGCACTTAAGCACAATTAGAAATATCTAAGATTGAAAACATGCAATGACAAATGTGTCAAAACCAAATAAGACAATTAAAGTGAATAGGAGAGAGTATTATCTTTTTCCAACATATGACAACTCATGTGTGAGTAAGAAACTGACATTTTAACACTTTGCTTCACGTGTGAGTGTCCTTAGAATTGTAGCACATCAAACAGGTTACAAACCTCATTGATTATAATTAAAGGCCCAGATATAAAGGTCCTACAACAAATTGAGCTTTAATATCATGATAGATTTTTTAAAAAAATTGGCATGGATAACCGAAACATGTAGAAAAGATGTAACTAATTATAAAATCGAATGAGGTTCACTATTGAAATTAATTAATAAGAGTTCATCCTTAAGTTTATAAAAGGAAAAATTACTAGGAATAAAAGAATAACAGATTTTTGCTTATTTTCATGTAATAATACCAATTTTTGATTAATCATGAATAGTACCAAGTTAGGAGGGTGTTTCCCTGGAATATCCCTAACATGTTAAAAATCAAATTATAGGAGATTTTATGACAAAAAAAAATAGTAAATTAGTTAATAAACTAAAGTTGATATTATTATAGGAAAACCCCTCTAAGTTTGTGTTATTCATGGTTAATCAAAAATTGGTATTATTATAAAGAAATTATTAAAAAAATTATATTACTCACACTAATTTTTCTTTAATAAAATATTATATATTATTTTCTTTCTCAAATGTAAGATAACTCAACTGTTATTAACCTTTTAACAATTATCATTTTAAATAATAATGTCACTCCCATTACTATTTAGTAGTTACCCTCTTACCTTTACTATCTTATTTTCAAAATGATATTTTTTTAATTTATTTTTAAAATAATACTTCCACAATTTTATTATTTTATTATTGGTAACCCACTTAGTTATAGATTTCTTATATTATAATTTTATTTCTTTGGCTTAAAATAACAAATAATAGAAACGGTGATAGTATATATCATATATGAGCCAAATTTAGAAAATCATTGGTAGAGTTTGATTAATTAATTAAATAACGAAAGTGACTAAAACCATATAATAATTACACTTCGCCGCAGGATCAAGGAATTTTAAAATATACTACTAAAAGGCAATGATTTAGAACAAATAAACAACCCATATGGTCCTAACCCAATTAGCTCAAATTTACAAGAAAAGTATATATGTGACATTTTCAAATATGTAAATAAGTAGGTATTAGGTAATCTAGCTAAATTGTACATTTTTTTAAGGGAATAAACAAGAACATATACCAACCATATCTTTATCACTATCACAACTAGTATATAATAATAAGGCTTATGTTGGAAATAATATCACCAAGTTAAAAGGCTTAGCAGAAGCGCTTAAAACAAACCCTATTAATATTTACCAGAATTTGTATATTGATCTGACTTTAATCCAACTTTAACAGTATATTTTAGAAATAATGCAAAATTCAATTTGAACTCAATTGATGTTGATAAACCGACCCGATAATCCAAATGAATATTTTTTAAGTTAAGGTTAACCAAGCTTCCTGAAATAAAATACAAATTTTTGTATAAACCCTTCTCACTGTGAGACGCACCACATATATAGACTAATAAATAGCCAACTAATACAACTTTATAAGAAAATCAAAATATAATCTTTGTCTACCCAAAGATGGTCTTTCACAAATCACAATATAGGAGCTAGAAATAAAATTAGGGTCACATGTAAATTTGCTTTTCTTGAAGATTTCATATGGATCATATTCACATCAATTAGGGATGATAATAGATCGAACTTGGATTGAATTGTGTATGCTCTGATTTTACTCTAAATAAAGTTTGATTTTTTTCGTCTTCACCTCCGATTTGGACTTGGATTTCATATCCTTCAACTTTGCTCGAACTCGAGTTCTCAGAACTCATGTAGAATTGGATTATAACATTTTTTTAAAAATATTTCTTTTACAGTCATAACAACAACAAGCTTTAAATAAGTATCTATTTGCGATTCTACTTAAAATATAAATATTTCTTGAACTTTTGTAAATGAATATTAGAACTCATTATACATTGATTTGTGCATTTGGGATTTTAGATGTTCGAAGAGGTTGTGAGTATGATATTTTAGATTAAGTTAATTGTGACTCATGTGAGTATTTATTACTTAAATATCTCGTCAATTCAATTATACGGTTAAATAGCATTTAAATAGTCATTGATCAGAACTTTATTTAGGGGATTATTAGACTGTTAATTCGTATAACCAGTAATTAAAATTGTTTTATTTAATTAATTTAACTTTATTTTGTGATCAATATTTTTAATACTTGATGGATCGAACTTTATCAACTAGAAAGCTATGTACCCTAATTAATTAGTGAGACTTTATTATTAGACGGTCAATCATCTCAATAAATATCTAGGGCCCACTCGATGAAGCATGAGCCCGAGCTCCAACATAAAAACTAAAAGTTTATTTATATGGGGAGGGGGGGGGGGGGGGGGGGGGTAAAACAAGTTATATTAATACCCAACAATGAAAAGGAATGTAGATAATTTAGTGAATTAAATAAAAGATCATATTATAAAAATGGATTTAGTTTGTAGTAATATAATTGAGATTAGTTGATATAATTTAACTCTAAAATAAAATTAAATAATATATGTAAAATATATTCTAAATGAGTTGATTAACGGCTTCAATAAGAGTCACCACTCACCAGGGTTTAAAACCCATAAAATACATTTTATTTAATTAAATAAAATTTTTGACAACACTTTTTTTTTCATGAATTTGCCACTTGACATAAAGCATTGGTAAAATCACATTTTAAAGATTAATGAATATTATAATCGCTTCAAACACGTTGATTATGTTTAAAAAGGCCAGATTTCCTAACATGTCAAGTATAGGTTAAAATTTAACAGAGTACAATAAATAAATTTTTTTTATCATAATAATGAAGGGAGCAAATGGTGAAAGATGCAAAGAATATTACTCCTTTCTATTCGAACTAAAATATTTCATTTGATAATTTACCAATATTAAAAAAAGGAAGAGAAACCACAATAAACCATATGGAAGGAGTAGGTAAGGGAAAAATAAGAGGAATATATTAATTTAGTGATAATTATGTAATAGTTTGATTTTATGAAGACATTTATAATTTTAAAATTACAAATAAGAAAATAAGATATTTAGTATGATTAATATTCAATTTTACAAAAGTTTCAACTAAAGGTAACATTTTGAGCCTTTGAAATGATAACCTAATAGGTTTACATAATGTTCATGGCAATCTTGAAAATTATGGGGTTGCTTAATGAATGGATGTTGTCCATGGGCATTTTAATTAAATATTTGATTCTCTCCCAAAAATATTTGACTTTTTTTAGCTTTTAAGTTAAGTGTATATAAACCTAATATTTAATAAGATGTTTGGTAAAATTAAGTATTAATTATTAATTGTTTGTTAAAAGAAAAATAGATCAATAAGTTAAAACCAATAGAAAACCTAAAAAAATCCTTCACCAAACAACCCTATATTTTGGTTGTGAAAATTAGTCTAGAAAATTTATGATATATACATAACACTACATACAACTCTTGCAAGTTTTACAACAATAAAATATAAAAGTTTATAAGGCATTGGTTTAATATTTTAATTCCTATATTAAAAGTTCTATTTTATTGAATTTGTTATTAAAAGTGTTATTTCTCCTTAATATCAATTTCAATAACAAATTCAAAAAAATAGAAAAATACATACATAATTGAGAAAATGAAGAGGATGGAGTATTGTTCTTCTTTTACATTATTATTGCATCACTAACTTTTCTCTATTACAAGCTTCCCTTATGTATTGATGGTAATTAATTAATGATGTGAAACTCCTAACTATAAGATCAAAGGAACAAGCAATGGTACCATCAACCAAAACTTTCTCTATCACTAAGTAAACATAAAACATGTCTAATAATAAAGTTGACTTTACTTAATTAAGAAGTAGAAACATACTCTATTAACTTGAGGACACTCATAATAGTTTACTCCAAATTACCCTATATCATTTCCTCTATTTGTGAGTTTTGCCCCTTAAAAGTTTAAAATGCTCTTACATATTGTCTCTTATTATTTTTAGTTTTTATTTGATTATAACTCCTAATCTGTATTTTATTCTTGATTTATAACTTAAAACGTAGTCAAATAAAATATTATTTAATTCGTTTTAATAATAGTTATTAGTATCAACTTTCTATATAATTTCAAAATAAGTGTAATATACATAAAAATAATAAACTGAATAGAAGGGAGTATGATGTAAACTCAAAGCGAAAAATAGTTAATTGAAAAAAATTATCAATATTACATTAGTTTTATTATACTTATTACTAATAATAACATTATTGTATATACGAACATATCAAAATCAGGTATAAGTATTATACAATAGAGCAAGTAATTCGCAATTTCTTTGTGATCTCTTAAATTCCAAACTAAGTAAATCTCAAAAGAGAAACAATTTCTCACCACTCACCAGCCGCTTCCTTTTTTTCACTCTCTTTCCTCAAATAGTATTCGATATTCCGTGGTTTAGATTTATTTTAATTTTATGTCTCTTCAATTTAATTTAGTTGTCTTATATATTTTTTGACATTATTTACTAGCTATTTAAACTTGTATTTTACATACATGTTTAGATATTTATTCATTTTAATGAAAATATTATTAATATGAACGTTTTTTATTATCAGAGTATTAAATTAGAGATATTCATTTTAAAAAATAGAGATATTAAGGCTTTAATAAGTGAATTGATTGTTAGAGTATATAACTTATCCTGGGACCTCAACTATCAGCTTAAGCTTTTGGTTGAAGCCCTAAGATATGATGGTTGAGGCCCCAAGATATGTTATATATAGTTAAATTAGGCTGGACTTGTTGTGAATGCCAGCATATTAACGAGGGGACACAAGTGCACACACTTCATAAGCCAAGGAGATATATACCATCCCAAAACCATATGGCTATGGGAAGAAGGTCTCTAATAGCTTATAAAACGTGCACACCATTTTCAATTTATCGATGTGGGATAACTCATCCCAACTTCTCCCTCACCTGCGAACCCCCGTCAAGTTCGCATGTGAGAGTAATCAATTAGGGTAGGAACACCATTCTTTTCGAACCTACCATTTTTAAATTGTTGATCGAACCATCGGATCTGATACCAAGTTAAATTAGGCTGGACTTATTGTGAATGCCAGCATATTAACGGGGGGACACAAGTGCACACACTTCATAAGCCAAGGAGATATATACCATCCCAAAACCATATGGCTATGGGAAGAAGGTCTCTAATAGCTTATAAAGCGTGCACACCATTTTCAATTTATTGATGTGGGATAACTCATCCCAACATATACTAACATTGTCAAGGAATTAACACAACAAAAAGCTTAAGCTGATGGTTGTGGCCCCAGGATATGTTATATACTATAACACGTCCCCCCTCACACGAGAGCCCTTTGGACTAGAAGTATGGATGTAGCACATGCCCCTCCTCATACATGGCGCTAAATCTTCCACTTTAAATGAGGGGTGGTTGAGATTCGAACCCGTGACCTCTTTTTACGTTGGCATCTGATATCATATTAAGGAACCAACTCAACTAAAAGCTTAAGCTGATGGTTGAGGCCCCCAGAATATGTCATATACTCTAACATTAACATGGGTGCAAAATCAAATGGAACAACTAATTTAAATTGAAGGGAATATTATAATTTGTACGTAGAAAAAAAAGCAACATTGGTTGTCAAGAGAGGCCTCACGTCCCTCACCCAGATCCAAACTCACGATGTATTATATTTTTAACTTGTCCCTTTCAATAGTCTTAAGAAGTGATATAAGACTTGAATAAATATAAAAAAAATTAAGTTAAATTTAGTGGTCAGTCAAAATAGTAATAAAACTTAATATTTGTGATTTTGTGGTTTGATTTTTCAAAAAAGTTACAAATTATATATTTTTTAAGTTAATATATTTCATGTCTTGGTTTTGGAAAAAATTTCATTTGAAAACCATATTGAATCATAATTGTTATTATATAATCAATTTGCTACTGTATTTATTATTTGACTATAATATTTTTGATCATGAACAAATTAGATTTATATATTGTGTTGGAAAAAAATTCATTTGAAAACTATATTGAATCATAATTGTTATTATATAATCATTTTGTTACTGTATTTATTATTTAACTATAATATTTTTGATCATGAATAAATTAGATTTATTTAGTGTTGATGATTTTGTCTATTATGTTAAAAATATGACGCATTCACCAATTTTATTTTTTTAAAAAATAAAGTTTAAGAAGTTGTTTCATGAATGTAGTGCCGAAGAAAAAGAGGCAAAAAGTGAAAAATTAAAGCATGCATGGATATTACTCCTAAAATGTACATAAATTCTCATTGATGGAATCAAGAATGCAATAGTGGAGTTATGGAGGGCATGCTACTTATAAATGGCATATGGGCTCCCCTCTAAAAATGAATTAAAAGGTAGCACCCCACTCCCCCCCCCCCCCCATGGCCCCATTTCTCTTAAAGGAATACACAACAAAACTCAACTATTTTCAATCATTTTACCTCTAAACATAAACTAATAAACAATCACAACTTAGTAGAAAAAATATCAATTTTAAAATTCAACTCCTAGTATTAGTGGTGTTTCAAACAATTAGCTATAATAACGTATTAGGTGGAGAAATGGGAATGAAAACTAATATTAGTATTAGTATTACTATTAGTGGTGTAACGGTCCGTTTGGTAGATGATATTAAATGGTAGAAATGAGAATGAAAATTAGTGTAGTTTTGGTTGAAAAATCTCTTGGCTACCTAATTGATGGACATGCTTGTCCAACTTCAATCATCTCATTTTCTTCTTAAAATTCATTCCAATGCGTTACCTTTGGAAAATGTGATATTAGGTGGTAATGAAAATTTGTAAAAAAATTTTTTTTTTATGATCAAAGTTTTATCACCATGAGAATAACATAAAATTTTTAATAAATTTTACACTATAAATCATTCTTATTACCACCATTTAGTATCACTGACTAAACGAATAGTAAATAATTACACATTATATTACCGAAAGCAAAAGTTAAAAATGATTAATAATATAAAATATGTTAGTATACTGAATTTTATTTTAATTTGCGCAATCACAGCAATGTAAAAAATTAAAATTAATATCAATTTTGGATCAAGTACTTTTGATTTAAAACTTAAAAGTGTAAGCATCCAAAAACATATAAAGATGGATTGATCAAATAGTTAGTTGGCTTGGCCCTACAGATAACTTACAGTTTGTTTAAGTGTCTGTTATTATGATTAAATATTTGATTGTAGTACAAATAATTAATTATATCACCAATAAATGAATAGGTTGGCTACTAATCAACAAGTCAGCAAAAAATTTATTTATCTACTTTATTTTCCAATGTCAATGGTGAATTGATGATGCATTTTGTCAAAAAAGTACAACTCCCTCTCTATTAATTTATGTTGTTTTTTATTTATACTTTAATGTCAATAAATATTAACAATTATTGCACCTTATTGACAAATACCTAAGCTATTTTATTTTATGCAGTTAATATTGGATTTTATTTTTTCCATTGATGAAAAGTTGATATTTCAAGAAGCATAATTAGTTATAATTATAGTTAACCATTTTTTTATGGCAAATGTTATATGTAGCCCTAAGGGCTACATATAACCATTAATAGCTTATAAGATTCTTTGTTATTTCCCATATAAATCATAAATGTATTGTTTTATTTCTTCTTGGGAGATAGAAAGACAAAAATACAATTAATAACAAACTTCCCACATTAAATGGGAGATTATACTGATAACAAGTAAAACAAATTGCAATGGCGCTACTCTTCTGTACTTCTTTGGCGCCTAATTTTTCCTCTGCTGCTTCATCCTCTACATCCCTTTATAAACTATCTCTGAAACAACATAATACAATTCCTAAAATTTATCATATTCATCTTCTACATTGTCAAAGTATATTTTTATCTACAACTTGTGGAAGGGGTATCAATAGAACAAGACTTCCTGAAATTACTATCAAAGCTAAGGTATGTTTTTTTAAAAAAAAAAATAAATAATTGTCTACATACACTTTATTGACCCATTCAATTCCTGTATACAGACAATGCCGATGCTAGATTTTGACTTAAATGATACTCTTGTTGTGGAGAATGACTGTGAACCTTTTATTGGTCAAACTTTTGAGAGTCAAGAAGAGGCTTATGCATACTATAACAACTATGCAAAACGCCATGGATATGTGGCTCGCAAAGATCGATCGGACACTAATAAACATGGAAAGACGATTAGACGAGACTTTTACTGCCATCGTGGGGGGAAAAAGCCTTTGAAAGTTGTTGACTTATCCAAATCTCAAAGGCATAAACAATCTTCAAAATGTGAATGCAAGGCACATATGCGTATAACGTTGAAAAAGCGTTTCGATATATTCCCGGAAGAATGGCATGTCATAAAGTTTGTTAAAGAGCATAATCATGAATTATTGTCTTCTGAAGAAATGAGATTTTTGCCGGCTAATCGTTCTATTAGTCAACAGGATGAGAAGCAAATTTTATTGTATAAAGAAGCTGGACTTTCAGTTAGACAAATAATTCGAGTCATGGAGCTTGAAAAGGAAATCAAACATGGGGAGTTGTCATTCATTGAAAGAGATGTTCGTAATTTGTTTGCTAAAGTTAAGAAAGTGGTTGGTGATGATGATGTTAAGAGCCTATTAGAGTATATGAAATTGGCAAAGCAGGAAAATAATTTGTTTCAATATGCATACACCATGGATAATGAAAGGAGACTTGAACATCTATTTTGGTGTCAATCTCAAAGTTTTGCATTGTACCAAAGATATGGTGATGTAGTTGTCTTCGATACGACTTACAAAGTGAATTCATATGACATGCCTTGTGGAATTTTTGTTGGCGTCGATAACCATGGAAAGACTATTTTATTTGGTTGTGCTCTCCTTCGTAATGAAAAAACATCTACGTTTAGGTGGTTGATGAAGGTAAGATTAATTTATAAACATTTTCTTTCTTTATTTCTACATTATTATTCATCAATTATTTAATTCTGTCCTAAACCATTATCACTTGAATAATGCAGACTTTTGTCACTATAATGAAAAATACTCCAAAGACCATCATAACTGATCAGGATCCTTGGATGTCAGAAGCAATTGCAACAGAATTGCCAAGTACGAAACATAGCTACTGTATTTGGCATATAACTTCAAAATTCAGTTGCTGGTTTTCAGCACTTCTCCGCACAGCCTATCCAGATTGGTGTGTGGCATTTTATGAGGCATATAAGACAACTATACCCGAAGAGTTTGAACATAAGTGGAATACAATGATCCATAAGTATAATCTAGAAGAGAATAAACACATTCAAGGTTTGCAAAATGTTAAAGGATTTTGGGCACCCGCGTATCTTCGTGATCATTTTTTTGGTGGGATGATAACTACAGGAAGATCAGAGATGATAAATGCTTTCATCAAGAAGTTTGTTTCTTCTAATTTTAGTCTGAAAGATTTTGTGAAACAGGTATGTCTTCAATATAACTTCATTTTAGTTATTCTCGGTATTACTCTTCTGCTTTCTTCTTTAAATTCTTATATTATCTAGATGACTCCATGAAATGCTTTTAATAAACTTGTTTAAATATTATTAGGTTGACATCGCTATTCAAGAAATCGATCAAAGACGAGTACATAATAACATGACTGCCACTCTCAGACCAATTTCTGTTAAATCAAAGTCTCCATTGGAAGAACAAGCTTTTAAAGTTTTTACACCATATGCTTTTACAAAGTTTCAAGAAGAATTTTTCAGAGCAGGTCAGTATTCAATAATACCTGCTGAAGGTAAAATGTTTACTGTGACATATTTTGAAGGGGTGACTCCGAGAAATCATAGGGTCTTTTGGGATGGAGTATCGGCATCATGTAGTTGTAAAAATTTTGAGTTTTGGGGTATACTTTGTCGTCATATACTTCGAGTTTTCTCACATACAGATTGCTTTAAGATCCCATCATTGTATTTACCCCTACGTTGGCATCATAAGACGTTGTCGAGTTTAATTGTTGGAGAAGATGTTTTGCATTCTACTAGTGATGTTCAAACTACACGTGAGGTTGAAGAGGGACATACTTGTGCTACTATTTGTGTTGCTAATGGAGCAGATAACATTATGATGGAAAATGAAGTTGACAACATGGATCATGCATTAACCGATGAAAATACAGTGCATTTACCTCCTAAATCCAAGAGTAAAGGACGTCCAAAGAAGCGACGTGAGAAGGGTGGAAAAGAATTGGGGAAGAAAACTAAATGTTGTTCTATATGCAAACAGGCAGGTCATACTAAGCCTACTTGTCCTTATAAGGAAAATATTTCAAGCTTGAATGGAAAAAAAGATAGTGTTTCATCTTCACAAAAGAGACTTAAAAAAACACATGATGCGTTAGAAATAAATCCTATATTTACTTTGAAGTATTAGGTAATATTGTTATCTCCACTTATTTTACTCTGAGGTATTTGGTAATAGCTTGCTAGTCATATATTATATGTAGCTAATGTTTGTTTGGTATTGATTTTTTTTTTTTTTTTTGCAATATAAGAGCAATTTATTATTAATGAGCAATTTACAAGGCTAATTTAATGAGTAATTTGTTGATCTAATTATTATTAATAAAGTAGCCAAAGATTCCATTGAAATTGTTGTTATAGGAATTTATTATAGGAATTTGCTAATTTTTATACATAGCCCTTAGGGCTATGTATAACAAAGTCCTTTTTTTATTACATGATAGGCTGAAGAAACAAGAGGGGGCTAGTTGAAAATCGATTTCCAAAGCTTACGTAATTAATACGTTATTTGCTCCAAGTAAGATATGAATCAATTCTCATGAGAGTGATGCGTAGAAATTTGGTTTGGAAAATTAATATTGACAAAGGAATATCGGACACACTAAAATATGCCAAACCGAAGTTTTACAATTAAGAATTTAATCTTGTCTCAGGTGGAGTATATGTTATTTTTACTCATGCTAGGTCCTAGGTTTAATTTTCGTTGCCCACTCACCTTACCTTAAACTAGAGTGCTAAACAATCAAAACTTAAGGGTGTAAACGAGAAATTAAATGCAAAGTGATTCATTACTGTAAAAGTGATTTAGTGCACATTAAAATAAATTCATGTCGCATTAGATTTGCATGAAAGAAAAAGATGGTAATTTTTAAAAAAGTGATAATAAATGAAGAAAGAGAAAGAATTGTGTAGATGATTTAAAAGAAAGTTAAAATAATGCAAATTAAATGAGACAAATTTAAATAAAAAATGTTGCAAATTCAATAAAACAAAGGAAATAATATGTATTTACTTAAATAGTTGAATCAAATTTTTTAAGGAGAAATTGAGAAAATATTTCACCAAGATTGTATATATTATTTTAGAGTATAGGCTAATTCCACATAAAACTTATTCTTCATTCTTATTTTTTTTAAAATATGAAAATAGTGTTTATAAGAGTTTGATTCAGTTGTCGAGAGTGTTGGGTTTTAGAACAATATGTCAACACGTTGATTCACACATACAAAAACCAATCCTTCTTAAAAAAAAAAAAAATCAATCCAAAAAGATTCTTAGCATTAGTCTCTTGATTTCGTAAGTCAATATTTTATAGCTGTATTCAATTTCAATTAAGCATTTAAGGTGTATGTTAAGTGCAAGAAAGGAGTAATTTTATTACATGCCCATAAGAGAAACCTAGATTAACCTAACGCTTAAAGAATTTTCCTTTTAACTTTTAATTAAAAAAATTTCACCATTTGTAGAAAATTTCACCATTTACAGGAATATGGGTCAATGAGTGATATTACCACAGAAGAAGTAGGAGAAGCTCTCAAAAAGATGCGGAGAACAAAGGCAGTCGGGCCAGATAACATCCCGATTGAGGTGTGGAGGGGTTTAGGAGAAGAGGGTATTCGTTGGCTGACTAACCTCTTTAATATTATTTTGAGGACATATAAGATGCCAGAAGAATGGAGGAATAGCACACTAATACCTCTGCTTAAAAACAAAAGCGATGCGTAAGTATGCGGGAACTATAGAGGTATCAAACTTCTAAGCCACACAATTAAATTGTGGGAAAGAATGATAAAGAGGATAATTAGACAGGAAACGGTGATTAGAGAGACACAATTCGGTTTTATGCCAAGAAGGTCAACCATTAAGGCAATTCATGTTTTGAGGAGACTGATGGAGAAATATAAGGAGCGAAAGAAGGATCTGCATATGGTGTTCATTGACTTGGATAAAATGTATAATAGCATACCACGACGTGTTATCTGGGATAGCCTCAAGGCTAGAGTATTTCTTCAGTGTACATTGAGGCTATACGGGATATGTATGATAGAGTTTCGACTAACATTCAAATAACAGAGCCTTTTCCAGTTAAAGTTGGACTACATCAGGGATCTGCTCTAAGCCCTTTCATTTTTACTGTCATTATGGAAGATATTTATAAATCTATTTGGGAGACGGTACCGTAGCGCATGCTATTTGCTGACGACATAGTGCTAGTAGCAGAAACTAGAGAGGAGGTTAGTACTAAATTGGATGAGTGGAGGGAAGCTTTAGAAGGTAAAGAGTTGCGCATTAGTCGTACGAAGACCGAGTATTTGCGCTGTGACTTTAGTGGGACATCACCGGTAGGTGAACCAAAGGTGTCCATTGATGAAGCAGTTATTAAAAGTACGACCAAGTACAAGTATTTGAGAAGGGAAGATTAACGGAGATGTAAATCATCGTATACATGCGGGTTGGCTCAAGTGGCGAGCAGCCAACGCAGCATTGTGTGAGAGAAAATTCCCAAGCAAGTTAAAAGGAAAATTCTACCGGGTGGCAATCAGACCTGCTCTGCTATATGAGACCGAATGTTAGCCTGTAAAGAAGATTTTTGAACATAAGATGGAAGTCACAGAAATGCGTATGCTGAGGTGGATGTGTGGGTATACATTGATGGATTGAATTAAGAACCAAGAGTTTAGGAACAAACTAGGGTTAGCCCCTATTTCTAGAAAAATACGTGAAAATAGATTGAGGTGGTTTGGACATGTGTAGAGAAAGATTTTCAACGCCCCTGTGAGGAGGGTAGAAAGCATTATAGTAGAGGGTAAGAAGAGTCAAGGAAGACCCAGGAGAACTTGGGATGAGCAAATAAGAGTTGACTTGCATGAGTTAAACCTCTCTAAGGGCCTGACTAGGGATAGAGGTAGTTTGAGGCGTCATATCCATGTTTTAGACTATTGATGTCCTCTTAGATTATCTTTTGGTGTTCTTGCCCTCCTGCTTCTCTCGTTTCTTTATTATTAGTTTTTGTTTTATTTTTTTTGTAGTTGGTTCTACTTATTTATTTTATTTATAGACTTTTAATTTATCTTTCCTGTATAGTTACGTCTCTTTATCATTCTAGACCCGGGAGACTCCTTTGGTCGTGCTCTCCTTTATGGGTATGAGTTGCCGTCGTCCTTCCCTCCCCAGACCCTGTCCATAGTTTTTTTATAAGTGGGATACACTGGGTAAGATGATAATGATGACGTAGAAAATATTTATTCCTTCTATCGGTTTACTTGTAAAAAATCTTTAGCATACCTTTAAATTCAAAAATATATATATTAATTGCACATAAAAAAATGTTTGAAAAAATTGTAAAAGTATCAAATAGAATACAATATAATTTTATAAAATCAAAATAAATTTACTAGATTTAAAAAACATTAATTAGATAGTTAGGCATTTAATATGACCAAATCCTTAAATATATATCGTGAATGATGCTTCTATATCCATAGTCCATAAATCTCAAAAATAATTGTAAGAATAAAGAATTTTTGTATCTCATAAAATAAACAGCTAGTCTCTTGAAAGACCGTCTCTTTGAGAGACGTATTTCAAGCCCAACCCATTAGAGATTACTCCCTACTTACCGTGTTCTCAATGCATATTTACATTATTCTTAATGTTTACTTACTGTATCCATAATGCTTACTTTCAATATCTTAAATGTCTACTTATCTCATTCTTAATGCCTATTTAAAAAATTTTAAAAAATATATAATAGATCAGTTCAATTAGAAATGGTCTCTCAAAGAGATCGTTTCTCGTAAGAATTTATGTATAAAAGTCTCAATAAATCAAACCTCTCGAATACTACACTTTATGTTTTTTTATAACAATATTTGTATAGTAGCCATTATATATCAATTAAAATTGGCTGATACTTCATATGTTACTTAATTATAAGAGATATAGTTTAATATCAAAATATTGAGTTTTTACAATTTTTTGATGGAATCTATTTATATTTTTCTATCATATATTAAAAATCAACAACGTATATTAAATAGCATAAAAACAATAATATAGTCAGCTAAGTAAAAAGAATGGATAGTTCATAGTTTATTGAAGTACCCCGCTCTTTTATAAAGAAATAATCTCAAATAGAAATGGGGTGAAAATAAAATATTAAAATATTAAAATCAAGAAATATAAAAGAATGGACAATTCATAGTGTATTGAGATCTGTCTTAACGCCTCAAGTACAAATGTGGTGAAATATGTAAAATTGGCCCCAAGTATAATTGTGGTGAGAATTATAAATTGCGAATAAAATTAGTAAATATATATATTTTGTGCTAAAATTAGAAAGAAGCCTTAAAGAGAAGAAAAATGAGTTAGATGTGTGATTGAGAATTGAATAAAGAGTATGGGTCATGATCAAAAATTGAAAACAATGCGTAGGACCACATGAAAGGATTGAATGAAAAATAAATAATAATTGAAAAGACAATTGTGTAAATAGCTGCAATTTATAAAGGCATAAGGGAAAAAAATTTGGAAAAATTATCGTGTTTAATATAAGTTTTTGTTAATTTCTCTACAATAATAATAACTATTGATTAACCAAAAGGGTGTTTTCCTAGAAAATCCCTAGCATGTTAAAGATCAAACTATAGGTGCTTATAAAACAAAAAAAATGGTAAATTAGTTTATAAACTAAAGTTGGTATTATTCTAGAAAAATACCCTCTAAGTTGGTATTATTCATGGTTAATCAATAGTTGATATTATTGCAGGAAAATTAACAAAAAATTATATTATTCACGATAATTTTTCCAAAAAACTACTCCCTCCATTTTTAAAGTTTATCCATTATTTGTATAAATAGTTTTCAAAGTGTATTTCAATCCTCAATAGCTTTAAAAATATTCCAAAAAAATTATATAGTTATATATTAACATTTTATACATTAAGAGAAATTTAACAAGATTATATATAAATATATTTTAACTTATTTATAACCTAGAAAAACCATGTAAAAGTTTTTCTCTTCTTAAATATATTTCATATAAACAAAGTTTTAGAGATGGAGAGAGTAATAAATAAGAAAATAAATTTTCTAATCAATGCGCCTAGTGCATAATTTTAGACAATAAATTTAGTAATTATTTTGAATTTAATAGAAGATATTTTTAAAATAGGTATATGTAATACTATTTTAGAGAATATTCTAAAAGAAATTTCAAATAATGACCAATTAATGACCAATTTTATTGTCTAAACCTATACACCTGTACATACGTCAAAAAAATAAATAAGAAAATAAGACATTTAGGGGGTGTTTGGTATGAGGAGTGGAAAGGGAATAAAAAGGAAACTCAAAAGGAGACATAAGGGGAATGATAAAGATTATGGTTGTTTGGTATATCAATGTAACGGAAACACTCGAGTTAAGAGGGGTGATTGATCTATTACAATTCCATGAGATGTGAAATCAAACTAATGGATTATGTTATCGAACATACTTTACCAAACATTCGGTAACGCAAATGGTTTATTGCTTTTGTTACTCAACCTCAAATTTGATGTACCAAACGACCCTTTAATATAAATATACCAAAAAATATAGAGACATTTGATTAGAATAAGGGCTAGCTTGACTATAATAGCTTTTGAGCAATTGAAAGCTCAATAGATAGATTACATTTTATTGACATTCCATGTGTATATTAATTAAATAGTTAAGGTTGGAAATGAATGGTTATACACGTTAATTAACCAAATCAGATTCCTGTTTAAGAAGTAACCAAATCTAGAAGGGGCGGAGCCTTCTATGGTTAACTTAATTAGCTGTGCCTGTACGAGATTACTCCAAAAGCTGTACTCTCACGTGAGACCAACCATCCTCATTGTAAATTCTATTAAACCACTGCATTTCATTTTATTTAATTATTATCTTAATGATATCCAGTAGTTAATTATTGAGTTATTCGTGTAAATTCATTGACTAATCATTGGATTGGATACACCATTAGAGATGTTGTTCATACTTAATTACACTTATGATGATATGAGCTAAATCCTTTTACTCTCGTTTTACAGTTGTCCGGGGGCGAGAGGTATTGTTTCTATTTGACTGTTTTTAGATCTGGGCTTGGAATGAATCTAAACCCAATTGGTTTAGGTTTAGTCATATCAGGAAATTCTATTATTTCTGCATATATGTTATTTATAACTTATGAATCCTCGTTATTCTGAAACTGTTTTTCTCCCTCACATTTATAATATATATTCTCCCTGTCTCGGTGGATGTAGCTAACACATTGTTAGTGAAACATGTCAAATCTTTGTATGATTTCTATCATTAATCCGTCTATTTCTTTCTTGTATATTTTTTCAATATAACAAAACTAATTATTGAAAATTCAACTCTGCATATGAATGTTTGTCACATACTTCGATTCCAAGTCCATATAAAAGAAGAGGGTGACGATAGGTTACAGACAAGTGCAATTAGCTTAGTAAAACTTGGTCACATCACATGATTATGATCATTTTAATTCCAACTTTATAAATCTTTTTATCCAGTGAGTCTTAAAATTTATAAATTTATATTATTAGCCTTGTTTTTTTTTTGTTGTAATTTCTACAATTTTTTAAGATAAAAATCGCGTTTCTAATTTATGAATAATAGGCGTTTTAAGTCACAAAGTAGACAATTTTAATACCTAAAGTGGGTGTTTAAAGATTAAAATTAGGTACTATAAGATCCTAAAAGTACGTGTTGAAAAACTCAAAGGAAATACTACCTCCTATTCAGCTGAATTGTCCCATTTTTTTTGGCACTATTCACTTATCACTCTTAATTTGTATTTTACTCTTAATCTATAAGTTAAAACATAGTCATATGGGATCTTGTTTGATTTGTCTCAATACAAGGATTATTAATATCAACTTTTTATAATTTTTAATTAAGCATAATTTAAGATATTAAGAGTTAAAATGTTGCCTCGGCAAGTGTGAAAAGTCAAATGGGACAGTTCAGCTGAATAGGAGGGAGTATATTTTAAAATCCAAAGTAGATGTTTTAAGATTCAAAAATAGGTAATTATATAGACTCAAATAGGTGTTTCGTTTGAAATTTATGATGTTTTCGATTAGTATTTGTTTTTGTACATCTCCTTGAAAGTAATTTTGTTTTATTGAGAAATTCAATAGAGTACTCAAGCAAATGCGGGGTGGTGGGCGCTCTACTATAAGTTTAGTTTTTAATTCTTTTGTTTTAATATGTGCATTGATAATTAGTTAAAATAAAAGAAGTTATTTTTTAATTAAATGGTACTAAATATAATTTATAAGTGCAGCATCTCACTAAAAAACGGTATTTATAACACAATAATCAACATTAGCAACACATGACAAGTTGACAACACGCACACACGCTTAGCACAACAATTTGAAGTCTAGAGCTAGGAGATGTCTTAAATCATTGTTAACTCTTTTTACATAGCATAGGCAAGTAAAGTTTGTATTCAGTTATTACTTGGTATGAATAAAAAAGTCTTAACTCACTTGGTTGCTCGATAGGAAAAAAAATTATATAATTTTCTCCAACAATACAACTCTTTTCAAATCAGTAATACTATACCACACTAATTCGACCACAAATCATTACAAAACGCTCTTTTAAATGAATTTTTTCAACTAACTCTTCGTAAATGGTGTTGTATTCAAATGCTTTGTGTTTTTACTTTCTATTTTCTGTTTTTCTTTTGCAGATTTTTTCTTTACAAAGATCTCATATGTCAGTCGATACTCAAGTTAGACTCCATTCGATCGCGACCTCCTTGTGATGAGGTATTAATCTACCTTCTTTTCTATCCTTCTCGAACCATATCTTAAACAAAACTCATTTACATGATGATGATTTATTTTTTTTTTTTAAATTATATGGACTTCCATCAAATTAAATGACCTAGCAAATTTCAAATCCTACTCACCTAAAAATTCAACTTCCATTTTAATAAAAAAAAAATTATAAATGCATCCTTGCTGTCAAGTAGCTGGGAAATAACAGGAGATAGTAGGAGTAATACAGAGAATCTATTATTCTTCTAAATATTCCACTCTTTTCCATTCACTCTATTTTTTCTCTTTAAATTTTGACTTCTTCTTCTTCATAACTTCCTTCAACATTTAAACCTCTTCTTCATTACCACCACCAATTCCTTAATTCCAAAAAATGCTCATTTAATCCAAAATCTTTCTTCTCTAAAACCCACAAATCCACCATGATTATCAATTTCCATAAATTAATTATCTCCCTAATCACATTCTTAACCTTCTTCTTAATCCTTAGATTATTCCTTAAACGCAAAATCAGAACTTCTAAATTCAAAAAATGGTGGATTATCATCTCCGATAAATTTCACGATCATCAATTTCTTAAGGTCCCTGAATTTAATGAAAATTCTCAAGAGAATCAACTTTTCCGGCGAGTTTCACTTTACCTTAATTCTCTTGAATCTCTAGAAAATTCCGATTATACGAATCTTTTTTCCGGGTCAAATCCTACCGATATACTCCTTTCCCTTAGCCCGAATCAAACCATAATCGATAATTTCCTTGAAGCTCATCTCGTATGGAAATACGACGTCGTTGTATCTCCAAACGACAATTCAAACACGAAATCCTTCCTGTTAAGAATCAGAAAACGGGATAAACGACGCGTTTTACGCCCTTATCTTCAACACATCCACACCATCTCCGATGACATAGACCACCGTGTAAGAGACATTCGTCTTTTTACAAACTCATCTACAGGTTGGAAAACAGTGCCGTTTACTCATCCAGCAAGTTTCGAAACGGTTTCGATGGATGCCGAATTGAAAATCAAGATCAAATCCGATCTCGAAACGTTTCTTAAATCCAAACAATATTACCACCGTTTAGGGCGTGTTTGGCGGAGGAGTTATTTGTTGTATGGTCCATCAGGTACTGGAAAATCAAGCTTTGTTTCTGCCATGGCGAAATGTTTATCTTACGATGTTTACGATCTCGATATCTCCAAAATTGAAAATGATTCCGACCTCAAATTCATCTTACTCCAAACAAGTCCTAGATCATTGATTCTTGTCGAGGATTTCGATAAGTATGTTGTCAAACCGCCGTCATCAATGGCGGTATCCATGTCTGGGTTAATGAATTTCATGGATGGGGTTGTGAATTCTTGCTGTGAAGAACGGGTAATGGTTTTCACCATGACGGGTAAGGAAGAAATTGACCCGGCAATACTTCGTCCGGGTCGGATTGATGTTCATATTTATTTTCCTTTATGTGATTTTAATAATTTCAAGAGTTTAGCAAATAATTATTTAGGGATTAAAGAACATAAATTGTTTTCTCAAGTTGAAGAGATGTTTAATACTGGGGCTACTATGAGTCCGGCTGAAATCGGTGAGTTGATGATCGTGAATCGGAACTCACCGAGTCGAGCAATTAAATCGGTGATTAATGCGCTTCAAACGACGTCGTCTGGGAATAGTTTTATGATGACGGAAAGTTGTAAAGGGACGCCGAAAAACGGGTTTAGATCCGGAAGAGAATCCATTGATGAAACAGATGATTTGATTGGAGATATTGGGTGTAGAGATGGGGTTAAAGAAATTAGGAAATTGTATGGGTTTTTGAGAAGGAAAAGTGGGAGGAGATCTGGATCGTTTGATTTAGGTACGTGACAATTATCGGACGGCTCAGGATGGTTCTTGATTTTTTTGTTTTGAAATTTACTTTTTGGGTTATTTGTTGTAAAAATGGATTAAAAAGGAATACTATTAATGTAATAATGTGGGGAATTTTTTGATTAAAAAAGTTAGAAAATGAAAAAAAAAGAAGTAAAAAGGGCAAGAATAAAAGTGGAAAGTTCATGACATGAGCAAAAACTCGTAGAAGTATACTTTTGTGGGTTTATAATTAGTTAAGAATTTTATTTTTTTTTTTAAATTATGGGGTGAAAACTCAAACCCTATAATTATAAATTGGGGATTGTACATGATTTTAAATTGAAAATTGAAAAATTATAAAGTTCAAAGATTGTAGATTTCAATTTATTTTATTTAGTTGCTTGATTGTTAACCCATTTAATTTCCTTTGTTCATCAACATTATTACTACATTTTGAGTTGTTTTTTTCATTTTACCACATTTTTATTATTGTTTATTATTTATGTTAATCTCATTCATATATTTTAACTATTATATTTTTATTCACACAATTTATGTTTTCTCGTCATTTATTACTAAACATTTAGATATCGCTCATGTTTTACAAAAAGTAGGTATTAGTACTAACCAATTACTCCATGAGATGATACCAATAATTACTTCTTTCTAAACAACATGCTAGTAGCCTAGTTTTATTTATTTTTTGTCAATATTTTGTTTGATTCGTCTCAATATAAAAACAATTAATATTAATTTTTTAAAATTTTTTATTATGCATAACTAAAAAATATTAAAAATAATAATATTTATATAGAAAAATATGAAAAAAGGTAAATGAGACCGGTATCCAAAATTAAATGTTAATTTGTAAGAAAGTAAGATCATTTTATGAAAATCAGGCAACAACAAGACATTAGATACTGTTCTGATTTGGTGATCCGAAAATATGGTTGGTTGGGCCAAAACCCTGAAAAATGCGTCCATGTTGGAACAATGACCTAGCTTTTGCTGTCATATTACTCCATCCACCCTATTACATTTGTTGCAAGCACAAATTGTGTGACAATCGGTGAGAAGAGGATAAAGTGATGTTTTTGGAAAAGGTTAACAATTGTCTGAATAAATTTAAAAAAATTAATTAAATATGTAGATAAAATTAAATAAAAAGAGTGTGGATCATAATAAAAAATAAAAATATAACAAATTATAAAACAAATTAAAATAAAAAATAAAATTTTAACGAGAATTAAGAAACATAAAAACTTTTTAGATAGTTGATATTATTTAATTGAATAATAAATTTAATAGAGGAAAAATAGATATCATAGCGTTAAAAAATATTAAAAGAAAGTTAGTGGAAAAAGTATGAAAACCATAACTAATAAAAAGTATTTTTAGTATAAAGTTAATGGAAAACATATGGAGACCATAAGAATATAAAAATGTTAAAATGAAGCTAGATGAAAATATTTGAAAACTATAAACATTATCAAAATATTAAAATGAGGAGGTATTCTCTCTTTTTCAGTAAGTATCATTTGGCTTTTTGATACTATTCACTCATATTTTGTATTTTATTTTTAATTTATAAGTTAAAACATACATGTGATCTTGTTTGATTCGTCTTAAAGCAAGAATTATTAATATCAACTTTTTATAATATGTAGTTATTCACCATTAAAGATAAGACTTCAGTATATGTCTTGGCAAATATGCCCAAATAGAATGGAACAAAGTCATTAAAGGAAGTACATGGTTACTATTATCTAAAATTTATAATATAAATAGAAAGATTTTTATGAAAACAACAAATAAAAAACTATCAATTAGAAAATAAAAACTTCTTTAAGAAGAGAGAGCAGTAAAAATCGTTGGATCTTGCGAGTATGAGGCATGATGTCTGATATGAGTAGATAGTAGTATAAAGCTAGTCATTTGCTATAGTGATCATGCTGTCTTGTATATGGTGTACTTGGTTCGTTGGGTTTGTATCCCGATTATTGTGGGTGCTCATTGACTTGGTCTTATTAATGGGTGTTTGGTAATTTAATTTTGGGTTGACTTTTATTTTTTAGTTGATTTTTAAGTTAAAATAAAGATTTTTTATTTGAATTTTGGTTTATTGATTTTTTATGATAAACAGCCAATAGACAATACATAATTTAATAAGTGCGATTATATGCACTTATCCATATCATTTTATACTTTTTAATGATAGTCGTTGTTAGTAATTTCGTGCTTATTTTGAAGAGTTATGCTACTTTACCCATTTTGGTTATTCATGTTGATTTTGAGCGATTTTGATCGTTTTAAGCATAATTCTTATGGATTTAATGATGACGGAGTTTACTAAGGAGATTATTGCTCGTTTAAAGATCTTTTACAATGAAGACGGGCAATAGAGTTGAAAATTGTTTAAAATGCAAAAGTTTTAAAGTGAAATTTGATACATGCATGCTCTTTTGGTCATAACTTTTGATATAAAGATTGTATTAATGCACGGTTTGCGGAATTGGAAATCAGACTTCAAGAGATTTCCAACGATATATTATATGTCCAATCCCGACAACCGACTAAGAAATGGTGGTTGTTTAAAGTTTGCCAGTCAGAAGCAAAGCGACGAGTCGTCGCCTGAAAGCCACGACTGGTCTCCAATTGTTGATATGCATGCGCTAACGGTTTTCTTTCACTATTTTAGTGGTTTTATTTATTTTATTACATATCAATTATTTTTTGGGAGATTGTTCCCCAAGTAACCTTAAAATATAAATAAGCATTAGTTATGTTCATTTTTTTTTTGTGCTTTTAGTGGCCTAGATGCCCTAATGCTCTAGTTTTCAGTTTTTAGTTTATTAAGCTTAGTTTTTTTATGTTTTTCATTGCAAATTTGTCTTTAAGTCACTATTTTCATCATGTTCATCATCTAAATTAGGGTTTTGCTTATTATTAATTTCATGTTAGTTATTATGTTTAGTGAGTAGATTTCTCTTCTAGGATTAAGGGATTGACCCTAATTTGAAGCATAGAATGATATTTGATCGATTAATTGTTTGAAATTTGGGTTCATGATTAAACTCATGTTTAATGAATCTTAGTTTAAACATCTTTATTAACCTTGTTCAATAAAACGGAAGTTTGAGATTAGGATTAATTTAGGATTGAGGTATATTTAAGTTAAATTCCGATTAGTTTAAATAGTAAAACGGAAGTTTGAGGATTAAAACTAGTAAGGTCTTAAACTGATATTGATCAATAGAGCGGAAGCTTGAGTTTAACTAGATCACTTTTAATCATGCTAAAGACTCAATTTCATACAATTATGAGAGTAATTGATTTCCATGTCAGAATTAGACGATTCCCGACATCCTAAAATTGCTTTATTATCATTATATTCATATCAACTTTTGTCTTTGCTTTATTTACTATTTCATTAACATCATTTAAATTATTGCTCATAGTAGTGTTAGATTTTCAACCCTGTTATATTTGTTTGTCCGTATCTCGTGGTCATAAACTGAACGAATCTATTAACTCCCTTCCCTGACTTCGACTCGTATTGCTACATGTACACCGTGCGCTTGCGGTTAATTAAAATTTTCACATCATAATATTACCAAATATCTTATCCATCTAGTTTAAAAAGCAACAAAAAAGTCAAGCCTTTCAGCTGATCAACAGCTGATCAAACTGGTCAAATAAAAAGCCAACAACCAATATCCATATGCCAAATTATGCCGCACTTATTTTCTGCCGACATATATATATATATATATATATATATATATATATATATATATATATATATATATATATTCAAATTAAATATTCAATGACATATTTTCACTGACGACATTGTTTTGGCCGCAGAAACTAAGGAGGAGACTAACAGTAAATTGGAAGAGTGGAGGAAGCGTTGGAGGGAAAGGGGTTGCGCATAAGCCGTACGAAGACAAAATACTTGTGATGTGAATTAAGTGAGACATAATCAATAGGGGAGCCAGAGGTGACCATAGGGGAAGAAGTTGTTGCATGTATGTCCAAGTTCAAATATTTGGGATCGATGATTCAGAGTAATGGGGAGATTGATGGAGACGTTTCTAATCGTATACAGGCGGGATGGCTTAAGTGGCGAGCAGCAACTGGGGTACTTTTTGATAAAAAAATTCCCTAGTAGACTAAAGGTAAATTTTATGGCATTGCAATTAAGCTGGCTTTGTTATACGGGACAGAATGCTTGCCCGTCAAGAAGGTTTTCGAACAGAGGATGAAACTAACAGAAATGTGTATGTTGAGATGGATGTGTGGTAAAATTATGATGGATAGGATAAGAAACCAGAAGATTAGGGAGAAGTTAGAGGTTACACCTCTCTCTGCAAAGATGCGGGAGAACAGGTTAAGATGGTTTGGGCATGTACAGAGAAAGACCCATGACGCTCCAGTAAGAAGGATCGAATGCATCATAGTGGAGGGCAAGAGAAGCCGAGGAAGACCTAGGAGAACGTGGAAGGAGCAGATTAAAAGTGACCTGCACGAACTTCACCTCTCTAAGGACCTGACCAAAGATTGGGCCAGTTGGCGGCGCCTTATCTACGTCTTAGATTACTAGACATGTCCCTCTTAGCCATCGTTTGTTACTGTTCTTTGCCTCTGTTTATCATTCTTTACTACCTCTCTCACCATTATCGTTTTTTAGTTATTTGTACGTATTCTATTTTGTTGTGTACATTTAGTTAGTTATTTACTATTCATGGTTAACGTGGGTGTAAGTTGTAGGGTTTTGGATAGTTGCAGGTTCCGCTTATTTTGAAGACCCTTCTTGAGCGAGGGACTCTTTAACCGCACTCTCCATTGTGGGTATGAGCTGTCGTCTCTCTTCAGTCCCCAGACCCTGACCATAGTTGTCTATGAGCGGGATACACTGGGTATGAAGATGATAATGATATTTACAATAAATATGGAGTATATCACAATAATTAAACCAATTTAATTAGTTTATTTATAAGAATTGAAAGGTAGTAACTAAATTAATGATATTTTGTATATATGCACGTGGAGTTAAACTAGAGCTACTCTTGTGAGATACCGTCCCTTAGTTAGACGACCTCAAAACAAGGAATTCATATATTGATAATTGTATTAGTTTGGACAATCCAACCTATGTATAAAGAGCATCTCACGGTGAAACCGTCTCACATAAGAATTTGTGATTATATTTTTGAATACTAAATTGAATTGTTTTAATGATTTTGTCATATTTTTTAAAAGGTTATCATACTTATTTATACAATCCGACCTAATTTTTATTGACTCTATTTTTTTTTCTGTTTTATATAATCAAGTACTCCCTCCATTTTCATATATTCTTCTTAAATAGAATTTACAAATTTTAGTATCAAACTTTAACTATGATTTCTTATCGATCTATACGAATAAACATATTCATGTGGAATTTTCTTAGATTCGTTTCCATATATACTTTCTAAATATCGGCCTTTTAGAATTTTTAAAAACTCACAATTAAAACTATTTGATCTTAAAATTTACATTGAAATTTGTGTGAATAATAAATAAAAAAAACATTTGAAAACAGAGGAAATATAATTTGCTTCTCTTTTATGTTACTCTCTTTATAGTATCTCTTTTTAAACAATTATGTTAAATGGACAAATCACATATGAAAACATATACAAAAGTTAACAATATAAGGAAGCATGAATTTTATCAAAACTATCTGGAATGGAAATTATCTAAATTGTTTGTCATTTTTACGATCAATGAGGATTTTGAGTGCGTCTTAGATCAGGTAAAGAAAATCTTCCAAAATCTCGTAAAGCATAGACTATTAGTTTAGATAGCATAAATGAACAGTAAAGCTACAACATGTGAGTTATTTTATAGATTTAAATAGTTTGCTTTCACGTTTTGGGCAAAAGGACAACTTATACATTAAATGCTCTTCTAATAAATTTAAAATTCTTAATCTTAATCATTCGATTAATTATTTTAAATTTTCAATTCAAATCTCTAATCCTTTAGTTATCTATTTCAAATCATGTTTAATTCATAAACCTTTTCCGATTTTGTAATTTCTTTCAAAAATTAAACTTTAAAATATTATTTTGTTTAAAATCTTTTTATAAGCATTAAAATATTATTTTATTATTTTATTGTACGAAAAATAAAATTTTATTATTATATTCACGGTTTTGTAAAACGTTACGTTTTAACTTTCTTTTTTAAACTAACATTACTACTCATTATTTTAACCATATAACTTTAATTTAATTATTTTATACATAAAAATGAGTCGTATTTTTATTATTAACTTTAAGTAAAGTTTAAGCAAAATTTTCTAAGTAAGCTATATATTTTCATGATCAAATTAACCCATTATTTTAAAGTATATTCACTTGTACATACTAGAACAAAAATTTGATGAACCAAAATTCTTTCTATAGTAACTTATAATGTTCATCACTTACACAAGTTATCACCATTTTCTTACACAAGCTAATGTTCTTCTACACTCCAACTCTTACACATTTTACTTTTTGTATTAAATATTATTATTAAATCTTAATTATGTATCGAGATTGCTGCTTCTATTAGCCCTAGTTTACCCTTAATGGCGAAGGACACGTCTACAAAATGTTAACTTAGATATATGAGCCAAGAAAAAATATGGATAATGATGTTCTAAGTAATGGTTTTCACAAGGGTGAATAAGGACTTCCCTATCTTTTGGAGTTTCCAAGGTCCTAGACGCCAAGCCATTGTCAATACGATGAGACCCTCTATTTAAACGGTACTTATATTTATTTATTGACCTGAATTATTGTTATTCACTCTTTATATTTTGAGAATTCAACATTAACTCTTATTTGCATATATTGAAGCATTTACCCACAAAAGACTTCACGTCATAAACATACTCTTAATTATCATTTAAGAAATTGGTCATTATGTACTTGGTGTTGATTGAATTAGGTATTTTACATGTGTATTTATTGACTTGGGCCTTGACATCGAAGATGGTTATAAAATTCAACTTTTTGAGTCAACTGCAGTTGTTTACTTGTATAGTCATCAAAGGCGGTCTTAGTTTAGATAGCAATAACAAACCCAACAACTAGCATAGTATTCACTTTTTCTATTCAAATTTATCAAATTAAATATTTGCGTGCACGCAAATGTATTTTTAAGTATATGAGTTTATCAATTTTTTTTTTCAAATTGAATTAATTTAAACTAATTATTTTGTAATAAGAACTTATTATTCTTCATTTCAATATGATAAAAATTTATCTTATAAACTAATTTTGGACAATATATCATATTAAACTTTTTTGACTCATAAACTTTTTTAATTTATCTCGCTTATCAAAAGATTAATATTCATGAAATAAGTCGTATGTAACATAAAAAAGCAAGAGTATACTTTTTATTTGTTAGTAAATATAATTTTTCAAAGAATAATTTGCGAATTACAGTGTTAAAGTTTAGCACTTTTGCAAATTACAACCCTAATATTTAATTATTTGTTAATTACAGCAATTAAAGTATTAAAGTTTACAAGTTCAGGCCAAGACACTGATTTTCGACTATTTTGGTGGTCGGAATTTTAAATTAAGTAGTCGGAGTTATGTGTTTTTGGCTTGAGCCTGTAACTTTGATATTTTCATAGATGTAATTCACACAAATGTTAAACTTTATTGTTGTAATTTGTAAATTATTTTTTTGAAAAATATTCAGATTGCTTTATTTTTGATATTTTGATTGCCGTATTTTATTTAAAACACTTTAATCGAGAGAGAATTTTAAATTATGTGGTCCATAGTCCTTAGAAAAAGGGGTGGCTCTAAACCAAAGTTGAAAATAGCCTATAAACCCCAAAAATACAATAAATCCATGCCTAATTGCGACTGCGTACACGCCCCCCTATATTGTAAGGGTAGGTCCTTTACCTATACTCTTTCTATGGATCTCATCATTACTGGCCTACGTAAAATTTTTGGAGTAGTTATTTATTTTGACAAATTAAGGGATTAATTTGAAAGTCAACTCATGCTTGTATTTTGACGAGAAAGTCTTATTAAATAATAGTTATTTGTGAGGTTTATAAATAATTTTTATGTGGTAGGACGCGATAGAGTGGGAGTTTTATTATTTTAATTTATCTTTTTGAGTTTTGTTTATTTTAATATTATTCTTTTTGTTTTTTTATGAGAATTCACAAATTACGGTTATTAATTAGAATTTATTGTCCTTTAACCTCTAGAGTTCAGGTGCATCCATTTTTTATACCAAATCTCAAATTAGATAGTCTTATCGTAAAACGCTTCTTTAAGACGGGTTGAATAGTCCAATTAACATAATTATTACTTCCTCTGTTCCATATTAGTTGCAATATTATGAAAAATGACATTATTCATTCATCACTCTTAATTTGTGATTAATTTTTAATCTATAAGTTAAAATATAGTCAAGCGACATCTTGTTTAATTCGTCTCATTGCAAAGATTATAAATATCAAATTTTTATAATTTTTTATTATGCATAATTAGAGATATTAAGTATTAAATTAATGCATTGCACTGCGTGAAAAAGTAAACGTTGCAAGTAAATTGGGACGGAGGAAGTAGCATATGAGATCTTTGTTTTAAGATGTTCTTATCCAGTGACAGTTTCTCACAAGAGTAACTTTTTTATTCATTATGTTTTAAAATAACAACCCCAACTTTTACACCTACAAATGGGGTCAAAAAATAAGGAAAGTGAATAAAAGTGATAAAAAAAATATTGTACAAAAAATTCGAGAAATATGTGAATAAGAATAAAAGTAAATTAGATGTATTGATGAGAATAACAAAGACACAAATTCAATGAAACAAATTAATATGAAAAATAAGGCTAATTCTATGAGACAATGGAAATATTATTCCATATACGATCTTATTTAAACTATTTGATTTTGACACAATTCTGGTCTAGAAATTTTCTTGACCAGACAATGAGAACATTCAGAAGAACCACTTGGATTTGGGTGAGAATTCTCAAGTATTGTAAGAAGAACCACTTGGTTTGAGGAATATGACCAAAATGAAGAAGATGAATCTCTTTATATGGGTTAGGGTTTTAACATTTACATTTTATTTTTAAAAATTGAAAATTTAACCGGTTGTTACAATATGAGAAATGTAATTTAAAAGAAAATGGAAGCTAAAGGTTGGATTTAAAAATAATTAAAAGATAAGATTTTTAAAAGACAATCACCTATTTTTAAAAGTAAATTTTTCCAAAAAATAAATAGATAAAAGAATTGTGTGAATGAAAAGATAATATGCACTACAATAGAATTAACTTTTAGTGGTTTATATTTGGTTTCATAGAAAAATATCACTAATTTAAATTTCTAATAATATAAAAGTATTTATTAGGTTTTATTTTGAATAACACTATAAAGTGATTTTTTCACTCTATTTGGTCTTTAGTGATATACTCTCTTCGTTCTCTAATGTTCTTTTCATTTGGAATATTCTATCTTAAGGAAGGAGGAATTTAATCAATGTTTTTAACACATATTTAGAAGATTAAATATATCTATGTGAGATCTCGTTAAATTCGTCTTAATGTATACTCTTTTATTTTATATTTTTTATAATTTTTTATTATATGTATTTAGAGATATTAAGGTTTAAAATTTGTATTGAAAACTGTGCAAAAAATAAATAAAAAGAGCAAAAAGAAATGAAGGGAGTAAGTAACTATCACTCTAGCCTACAACCCACTAGATTCAATGTTGTAAAAACATTAGTGAAATGTTTTTATTATACTGCTAAATGATCCAATAAGTATAATTAAAACGAGTTTTTCTTGCGAGAGACTATTTCTCAAATAAACGAACTCAAAACAAGAAGTATATGCTAATAATTTATATTAGGTGATCTATTTAACTTATGTATGAGTTGCGTCTCATGCAGCGAGCGTCTTATAAGAATTTGTAAAATATATTTAATTATAGTGAAGATCCAAAATAAAAAGTGTAGAGTAATCAAATGAATAGAACATGTAGCATAGTATAAATTTTAATGTAGTTGAGATCGACAAGCTCATAATTTTTTTATTTTTTTTTTATTTTATTTTGTTAACATTGGAATTAAGTTTCAAAATATTTATTTTAAGACTTAAAATGCTTATTTCAAATATAAAATTCCTACTTCAAGTTTAAACTTTCCTTCTACAAAGACTTAAATTTATTTTTCAATAAATTGCTTTTATGGTTAAAATATTTATTCTAAAGCTTAAAATTCTTACTTCAAAGCTTAAAGTCCTTACTCCGAGTCTTAACCTTCCTTCATCAAGAGTTAAAATGAATACTCCAACAATTAAAAGGCTTACTTTTACAATTCTCGATTCCAAAACTTAATGGTTATTTCGAGATTTAATACGTTTGAACTACCCTTGTGAGAGATTGTCATGAGATAACATTAAACAAGAAGTTTATATTCTTATAATATGTATGAGATCTGGGCTATTTAACTCATGTATTAAAGCACATCTCTTGGCGAAACTGTCTAATATAACAATTTGCGAAAATATTTATTCTAACTGTAACTATTAACATCTGTGAGAAAGTCTTCGTAAATAACGGTTGTTTGTGAGGTTAACAAATCACCCTTATGTGGGAGAATTTGATAGGGCGAATGTTTTGTTGTTTTAATTTATCTTTTTTTATTTTATTTATTTTATTATTATTATTATTATTTTTGTCTTTTTATAATAATTTACAAATCAGACTGATTGATTATGTATTTTTAAGCATCTATATAGCCGCCGCATGGAAGAATTTCTGTTAAAAGTATACGTTAGTAGGCAATCAATGAAATGACGGGCCATAAAAGTAGATCTGTGTGTTGGTATAGGCTCGTGTAATTTGGATGTTTGGGGTTTGGCCTCCCCATCAAGATATCTCAGTCCAGAATATTTGGGCTCACCTTGGCATCATACCACTTCCCGTTATCTTATGTTAAAAGTTACAAACATCCGATGAAAAAACAAGTTAAGCACAAAATATTATATGAGAGGATTTTATAATATGATGACACGATGTTAAATATTTCAATTAATACAAATTATAAAAATATAGATCTTTTATTTTAAAGTCGTCTCATCAATTAATACAATAGTAACTCCCGACAAAAAAGATCACATAATTTCTCTTTTAAGATACTCAATATGAGACTATTTTAAATGGGGCTAAATAGTCTAATTAAAATAATCAAAGTATTCATTTTAAGTATAAAAATACTCATTTGTTATATTTGAACTCCTTATATAACAAAACATAATAAAAGATTTGCTCAAAAGCCCTTGAATTTGAATATTATATTACTAAAATCAGAAATTCTTTGACTCGAATCTAACCCGTTTAGTTGATTGAGTTGAAAATTATAACTCTGACCAGATCTACAACAGATTTGATAGACTTTATTTCAACTCATTTGATCAATTTAGAGTTTTTTTGTTGTAATTTTAAGATTTTTAACATTAACTACATCTTATTTTATAGACTTTAATATTAGATCATTCTTTATGATTTGTTTAGGTTATACTTATTGATTCATCTTAAAATTAACTCATTTAATTTAATGAGTAATATTATTTAAGTCTTAAAATTTTAAATTTAACCAAACTCATTAAATAAGTAGATTAAACCAAATTAACCATTTTAATTAATTAGATAAAAAACCTAAATTTAAACTTATTTATTTTAAATCAAGTTCAAATCAGATTACCGGTTAGATTTTGCCCACCCTGCTCTACACCGAAAACCATCTACAACTGAAGTGGTGAAATGACCCCACATGAATACATGATTGATAATGGCCCCAAATTTTCGTCGGTGCAAAAAGATCATAATTTACCCTTTTGTGCCTAATTGACGGCTTCATTGGAGAACAAGCTAAAGTGCTGATATGTTACCAATTTCAACTCAAAAACCAAAAAAAAAATAAAATAAAATACATCACTTTATAAATTATAGGGTAACTCTTACTATTGCTCATTGATTTTAATAGAAACCAACGGTTTTATTAACGTTTATAAAATACTATCTCAAAAACTAAAATTTGATATATAAATTCCAAATAATTAAATACTGATGCTATACCGATTCAGCTCAAACCACATCTAAAGCTAGAAACAAAGAATTATGTAATTGAAATGTTAAAAAATAAAAGGACAATTTATTAATATACTTCCTCTGTTCTATTATACTTGTTATTAATAATGACATTCTTCACTGAACATGTCACCATTAGTAGCAAGTATTTCAGAAGGGAGAAAGTATGATTTATGGCAACGCGTTTCATATGCGGTCGTATAAATATTAGGACGCCGCTTATGAGTTATGATACAGTCTAATATAACCACATACTACTTAAAAGCACCCACATGTAACTAAAACTCCTTAACATATAATTAAAAACTGAACACATCCAATTTAAATAATCATATATAGGTTAAAATCAATCACATAGAGTTTAAAATTGACCAAATAGTGTTTACTAATGACCTCTTCCACGCTTCTTTAATTAAAGGAGAACAATAATCTATTAGTAGAAAGATTATATAATAATGAGCACTTACACTTTGATAATGATCACATATGCCTTAATAATGTATACATAGATGATAAAATGAAATATACAATGTAAACTTACATCTACAAAACCAATTGTATATAGCTTAAACGGAAAAAATCCAATCACATATATATTAAAAACCAATCATGTACATCTTGGAGTCGTCCTATTAATGGAAAGGTCCTAAACAAGAATTTGTGGATTCATTGCCATTGATTATTAATGGCCGAGCAAACTATCGCGTGTAGGACTTAAAATTTTTTTTGGTACAAAAAATGTAGTTTCATGTATAAAATTGATATTAAATTAAATTAAATTTATAAATAATTTACATTTTTTTGTTAAGCAATATGCGTTATTAGGATATTTTTAATAAAATAATATATTAGTAAAATATCAACCATAAAAAATAAGATGGGTGTTGTATTATTTATATTAAGCTTTAAATTGGTCGATGATTAATGGATTAGGATGTTAATATTATCAGAAATACCCATCCTAGCCTCCACACCACTACTATAAATACATGCTCTCAGCCTTGTAATTCAGTGAGTAATGTAATTTCTTTTCCTTAGTTTTTCCAATGTATGAATATTGTTTTTCCTCTTTTATATTGTAATCTTTGATCTTCAATCTCAATAATAATTGTTCTTTCATTCATCCTTTATTATTTTTTATCATATCGGAAATCGATTACATTGCAATCTTCAACATGATATCAGACGCCTCGACATTATCTTCTATCTCATTGGTATTTTTCTACTGATTTTTTTTTTCTTTTTTTCTTTTTTTTCTTTATCTGATTTTTTTTTAATTTCTTTCTGTTTCAATTTTTTTTTTTGAATCTCCATTTTCTTTCTGCTTTCTCTGTCTTCTTCTTGCTCCTTCTTTGCGATTTTTTTTTCTCTTTCTTTCTTCATCATGTCTGCTACTCCAATTCTTCCTACTAACAAAACCCTTGATCCTATTCAAGATCCTGTTTCACCATATTATCTCCATCCGAGTGATTCTCAGCTTTTATTGGTTCCCATTCCCTTCAATGGTACTGGATTCAATGATTGGAAACGATCCGTCACTATTACCCTTTCTTCCAAGAACAAACTCGCATTCATCAATGGCCAGATTCCACAACCTAATCCTACTGACCCCAATTTCAAATCCTGGGAAAGAATTAATAGTACAATAATTTCTTGGTTTATGAAAGTTCTTGATCCTCAGATTGCTAGAAGCGTTTTGTACTTTCCCACTGCACAAGCTATTTGGCAAAATCTTGAAGAACGATTTGGAATAACTTCTGGAACTCAGATCTATTCTCTCACTCAACAAATTTTTGCTATTGACCAAGGTACCGATTGTATTTCTACTTACTTCACCAAAATTAAGATGTTATGGGATGAATTTGATGCTTCATATCCTCTACCTATCTGTTCTTGTACCAATTGTACTTGTGGAATCAACAGTAAACTCATACAAATGAGAGAAGAACAAAGATTAATCTTGTTTCTAATGAAGCTTAACCCTGCATATAAAACCATTCGCGGAAATATACTCATGCAACAACCTCTACCAAGCATTTCTTATGCATATCGTTTAATCATGCAAGAAGAGAAACACTCTGATTTAGCCTCCTACAAAAATCCGACCATTGATGAAGATATTGGTCTTGCTGCTGTTCATAAACAAAAATTTTATAGTAGTCATAATCAAAATGCATCGCCATCTCATCATATTTTTCCTAAACCTCCTCTTCATGGCAATCCCAACATCAATTCCAGAAAATCAAACCTCTTCTGCAATTACTGTAAGAAACAAGGTCATACAAAAGAAACTTGTTACAAATTGAATGGCTTCCCAACTACTTCTACAAGAGACAATTGGAATCAAAAGAAGATTGCTGCAACGGTCCAAAATACCAAATCAAACCCCAGTAGCATTTCCTCTCCAAATTTTACAGTTGAACAATATAATCAACTCCTTTCTCTTCTTGATCAACATGACAATCGAAATATTTCAACAATTGAAGCAATCAATGAAGACAACAACTGCCTTTTAGCTGGTAAATCATGTTTCCTTTCTATGACTAAATCTACTTGGATAATTGATAGTGGTGCTACGAACCATATGTGTTGTGATCTTTCCTTGTTTAAATCTTATACTACTGTTCCTCCCAGCACTAACAATAACATCACCATCCCAAATGGCAATCTTGTTAAAATAGCACACAAAGGCACTATTGTTTTAGGACCTAATCTCATTCTTTACAATGTTCTTCATGTTCCCACCTTTCATTTCAATTTAATTTCAGTCACCAAGCTTTGTAATGATATGCCTTACTCCCTTACGTTTTTCAAAAATTGTTGTTCTGTTCAGGGCCCTTCTCTGAGCAGGCCAATCTTGCTTGGTAAACTTGTTCAAGGTCTTTATCATCTTTTTGACAACTTTCCTGAATCACCTCAACAATCTCCCACAGACTCCTCTACTACTATATGTTGTGCTGCTTCAGACATTGAACAAACCAAGCTATGGCATCTCAGACTTGGTCATGCTCCTTTTCCTGTTATCAAACATATTTTTCCTTCATTAAATGTTTCTAATTGCACCAATAATTGTCTATGTAAAATTTGTCCTACAGCAAGACAAAATAGATTCCCCTTCCCTAATAGTTCAATTAAAACTAACAAGGCATTTCATTTACTTCACATGGATGTTTGGGGACCTTATAAGCACCCCACATACAATAAATGTACTTCCTTCCTTACTATTGTTGATGATTTCACCAGGGCTACTTGGATTTTCCTATTGAAAACCAGGTCTCAAGTTCCTACCATTTTTGAGTATTTTCATTCTTATGTTGTTAACCAATTTCAAAGCACCATCCAAAGTGTTAGAACTGACAATGCTCCTGAACTCTGTGAAGGCAAAATAGAAGTTTTTTATCACAATAAAGGCATCACTAACTACAAATCCTGCCCCAATACTCCTCAACAAAATGGTGTTGTGGAAAGAAAACACAAACATCTATTAGAAACTGCTAGGGCCCTATACTTTCAGTCTAATATTCCCATTCAATTTTGGGGAGAATGTGTTTTAACAGCTGCATACCTCATAAACAGAATGCCTCTTCAAAGCTTAAATAATATTTCTCCTTATCAAAAATTGTTTGGCATTCCTCCTAACTTAGATCACTTAAAATGCTTTGGTTGTCTCTGCTATGCTTCAAACACTTCTCCTCACAAAACAAAATTTGAAACAAGAGCAAATCCTTGTATATTTCTTGGTTATCCTAACAATCAAAAGGCCTACAAATTATATGACCTCACTACACACACAATTATCAAATCAAGGGATGTATATTTCTATGAGAAACATTACCCTTATCACCAACACTCTGTCAAAACACATACCAACCCACATTACCCCTTTTTCCTACCTCTATCTACAACTACTGATCTTACAGTGGATGATATTTTTGAAACTCCTATCTTTTCAGACCAAAATCCTTCTACTAATAACAACATTTCACAAGTAAATTCTGATATATCACCTTCCAGTATTGTTGATCTTTCTACTAGTATTATTAAACATGATGAAATCACACCTCCTGTTCCTATAAGACATTCTAACAGACAAACTAAACCACCCATTTATCTTTCAGATTACATTTGTAATAATGTTTCTTGTATAGCTAACAATTGGTGTTCTATAATGTCATGTAATGTGTTCACCACCTCTCACCAATGTCTTATGGCTCACCTTCCTTTTGTTACTGAGCCTAGTACTTACAAGATAGCATCTCAAGACCCCAAATGGGTTCATGCTATGCAACAAGAATTACAGGCCTTATCTGCAAATAAAACCTGGATATTAGTTGACCTTCCACCCAATAAGAAACCTATTGGGAATAAATGGGTATACAAAATCAAGCTCAATGCTGATGGCTCTATTGAAAGATATAAAGCCAGGTTAGTAGCCAAAGGTTACAATCAAAAGTATGGTATTGATTATAATGAAACCTTCTCCCCTGTCATTAAAATGGCTACAATTAGAAGCATTCTAACTATTGCTGTACACCATAAATGGCACGTTTTTCAACTTGATGTAAATAATGCCTTCCTTCATGGTGATCTACATGAGGAAATATACATGAAAGTTCCGGATGGCTTCCCAAATCCACAAAATAAGGTATGTTTACTTAAAAAGTCTATATATGGCCTCAAGCAAGCATCAAGACAATGGTTTCATAAATTACAAGTTTCTTTACAAACTCAAAACTTTGTTCAATCAAAGAATGATTATAGCCTCTTCATAAAGAAGGATGGCAATAACATTACAATACTTGCTGTCTATGTAGACGATATTATTTTAACTGGGAATGATGTTAACTGTATTTCCCAAATCAAGAACTACCTTCATGATAAATTTAGCATTAAAGACTTGGGCATTTTACACTATTTTTTGGGATTGGAAGCTACTTACATTGATGCAGGAATTTTTCTTTCCCAAACAAAGTTCACTAAAGATCTACTTAAAGAATCAAAACAACAAACATTCAAACATGTTGTTACTCCTCTGCCACATAATCTGCACCTAGCTATTGATCAGGGACAAATATATGAAGATCCCAGTTACTACAGGACAATGGTTGGTAAATTGAATTTTTTAACCAACACCAGACCTGATCTAGCCTTTGCAGTTCAATATCTAAGTCAGTTCATGCAGAATCCTCGACTTCCTCATGCCTCTGCTTTACAACACACATTGAATTATGTTCATTCTACAGCAAGCCAAGGCATCATCATCAAAGGTTCTACTCAATTGAAACTTCAAGCTTATTCTGACTCAGACTGGGCTTCATGTCCAAATAGTAGAAGGTCCATCACAAGATACATACTATTATTAGGCTCTTCCCCAATAAGTTGGAAATCCAAGAAGCAAAGCACAGTCTCAAGGTCATCTAGTGAAGCTGAGTACAGAGCCATGGCATCTGCAGCAAGTGAAGTTACTTGGTTGGTCAGGCTTTTGGAAGAACTTCAATTGCATTCTTTGAAACCTGTTCTTCTACACTGTGACAACATCAGCGCCATACATATTGCCAAGAATCCCGTGTTCCATGAACGAACTAAACACATTGACATAGATTGTCATTTCACAAGAGACAAGGTCTTAGAAGGTCTTCTCCAGCTCACTTATCTTCCAACTCAGAATCAATTAGCTGATGTTCTAACTAAAATCTTGCCATCTCATCAGCATAATCAGTTGTTGAGCAAACTAGGTATGTCATCCATCCCTAGTTTGAGGGGGGGTGTTAATATTATCAGAAATACCCATCCTAGCCTCCATACCACTACTATAAATACATGCTCTCAGCCTTGTAATTCAGTGAGTAATGTAATTTCTTTTCCTTAGTTTTTCCAATGTATGAATATTGTTTTTCCTCTTTTATATTGTAATCTTTGATCTTCAATCTCAATAATAATTGTTCTTTCATTCATCCTTTATTATTTTTTATCATATCGGAAATCGATTACATTGCAATCTTCAACATAGGACAAGACAATGAATTAGAATAGTACTTTATTTGCCGTATGAATAGGCAATTCAACCGGATACAATCAATGACCTTGAGAACGAAAGTAAAGCTTTTCCTAACTCGAAAGTTATTAACTTCTCTAGTAAGTAAGTGATGTAATAATCCACTTAATACGAGAGATTATTTAGCGTTAAAAAAAGAGGATGTCGATTACCTATTTTGTTTTCCATGTTTTTCTTTTGTTAGTTATATTTGGAGCTTTTTCTTTCATGAAAAGTTTTTTTTTTAATTGGTTGACAAAATAAATAAAACAATTTAATCATTTGTTCACTATTTTAATTGGGGATTGCAAAAATGTTAAAACTCTCTTAATTATTCTCAAAATAATAAATTAAGAAATTAATAAACTATATACTAAAGTCCAATAAAAAACGTAAATTAAATTGTTCCGTAATTACTTTTACTGATTATCGTGCAAGCTAGCAAATGTAATCAACATTATGAAATAAAAGTAATTCTATTATTTTATCTTTAATAAAAGTAATTATGCACTTCTTATCTATTATTTTATCTTTAATAAAAGTAATTATGCACTTCTTATCCAAAAATAATAGTACTTCATATAGTGGAGTAAGTTTTGTTTGGTTAGCAATATATATTCTCTTGGTCCATGAAAATTGCTTTATTGAAAATTTGGTAGCAAATTTAAAAAATGTAGGTAATGTAATGTTTATGAAAAAGTATAGAAATGTATAAATCTGATGAAAAAAAGTTAAATACGAGGAGATAAGAATTAAAAAAGAATTTATAGTGTCTTTATTCCTTAGGATAAAACCAACTCGACTTCATCTTAAGGATAATTAAGGCACAATATTTTCTCCTTTCACTCATTTGCTTCCAATTAGTTGCCCAAAACTAATCTTCATACATACTCTTATTACACTAAGACTCCACAAATAATACAAGAGTACTTATAAGTGAAATGAGTAAAATATATACTTACTTGAGAATTATACTAATTAATTTGTATTTTTGAATTAATAGCATAAATAAATGGATACTTTTAATAAATAGAATGAGTGTAAATTGTGCGATCAAATTAAAAATAAAGATAAAATGTATGAATAAGATTAAAAAAATATGATATATTATTATTCAAAAATTAAAATAATACATAACATATGAGAGGAATTAAAATAAAAATAAACATGGAATGGTGTATATGGTGATACTCAATTACTATATATAGTACCACGAGAAAGCAAAGTATGGTATTCATATTTTATGTCAAATAATCTACAATTTTGTTAGTATTATAAAATATAAATTGAACTTTCAACTACATAATGAAATGATAGTGTAAAGAGTCTAGTTGCACTTTTAAGTTAAGACATAAGGAGACATATAGTCACATAATGTGATGGGCTGATGTTGTATTAGCAGTGTTTTCTGACTTTTTTTGTTTTGTGGAATTTAAATCTTCAATCATAGATTAAAGAAAAAAAAAAGAATATACTCTTCTAATAAATAATACCCTCTTCTTTTGATTTGCATTCTTTTATCCATTTAATTTTCAAAGTTTATTTTGTCAAATAGGATAAATTTTAAGCGACAGATAAAATAGTTTAAAAGGAAGATGCATATGTGTTCCTATTTTAAAGGAGGGCTTTTGAGATTTTTATTTTTTATTTTTTATTTTTCTTATTTTATTTATTTTAATATTATTTATTTATCCTTTTGGGGATATTTGTAATTTGTAAATGACCATTTTCTAATTTAAAAGGAATGTTAAACTACATCATTCATGCTAAGCACATGTTTGGATTAGATGTAAATATTTAAAGGGATGAAAAAAGTCAAAGTAAGAAAATAAAGTTGATAAATGAGAAATTAGTGAAATTTAATTGTTGTAGAGGTGGAAAATGGTTGCAAAGTGATGAAAAATAAAGGGAACTTTTAATTTTGTGGGGTAAATATTTATCCTAGGGAAGGGTTAGGAAATATATTACCTCTATAATAAGAAAATCATCTTCTTTTTTCTTCATTATTTTTATTTCATATTCATTTTACCTTCTTCACAACTATATTAACTACTTTAAATACATCTCTATTTGCTTTAATTTCATTAGTTTGATTTAATTTTTCTCTTAAATATTTACACTCAATTCAAGTATAGCCATGTAAAGATTTATTTTAATATGTTTCGACCAAAAGCCTAGTCAAAAAAATATCGACCGTCAAAATAGAATTTCTGAAAGATTTAATCAGTGAATATATGGAAAAGACTTTTGGGGTAAATATGAAGTATTGTTTTTACGGAATTGTGAGCATTCAGTGATGAGATAGTAAAGAAAGTGATCAGATTAATTTTCAAATGAAAAGTGAGGTAAAATAAATATGACATATAAAATAAAAAAATAAGGCAAATCAAAAAGATGGAAAAAACAAGTCCTAAGGACAACGATAACAACTTTTATACTCTGAAAGTCTGAATATAACATAGTAATAAGGTAACTAAAAAGGGTGAATGCTATTTTGAGTAAACTTAATTATTCCATACTACGGTGATTAATGTCCTAAATCATGGGTTAATATGTTGTATTTTAAGAAGGGGTAAAATGGTAATTTCAGATATATGATATAAAACTTAAAAGGAAAGTTGATATTTTGAGGCAGAAGAGAAAGCCGAGTCGGCTTTCCCCCTGGCCAAAGGGAAGCCGACTTGGCTGTAGGCGCTGGATTATTTTCTTGCTAATTCTGTTTCGTTTCTTGTTTTGCATTAGGATCATTTGTAAGTGTTAGACCCTATAAACAATAAATAGGACTAAACACATAGTATTCTAACATTGCTTTCATTCCCTCATTCTCTCTCTAGTTCTCTACATATTTCACTCTCTACTCTCTATTTTCTTTTTCCTCAATTGTAATCATCATCAATTGTACATCTCTATTGGAGAACTTGTTAAAGGAGCAATAAAACATCTAGGATAGGACAGTAGACGTAGCCTAATTAGGGGTGAACCATTTAAATCTTGGTGTGCTTTTGATTGTGTTCTTATTTGTTCTTAATTGTTGTTCTTGGTTGCATATATCCATATTCTGTTTTGGGTGTTTGTATGAGACATGTTCTTGAGATCAAACCTTTGATCCTTGGGCATATAATGGGTAATTAGTTTACATACAATAATATAATCTAGAGTAAATTGTAAAATGTAAAATGTAAAATGTAAGTAAACATGAATAAAAGAACAAAAATGCATTAAATATCTTATAATTATTTATAGTAAATGAAAAGAAACACATAAATAGAATGAAATCAATATGTACAACAGTGGAAGAGTAGCTAGATATCAAATTTATAGATGTATTACATTAATGCAAACACAACACTAATTAAAACTTTACTTAGTTCAAAAGTCTACGGTTAAAAAGAATAGTAACATTTTTTTTGTCATAAAATAAATTGTTTATATATATATATATATATATATATATATATATATATATATATATATATATATATATATATATATATTATACTAGGACAGGAAGGTAGCAGGCCAGCCATGAATGAAAATAGTAAATGCCTCAATATCGGACTACCAGAATGTCTCAAATATTTTAATATTATTAACATCTATAGATCTTATTTTCATTAGAGGTCCCACTTTTGATTTGGTTTTAATTTGTGTAGGGTGGAATTGCTAAATTGGTTTTTTGGTTTATGGAAAAGATAGCTTACATATATTTTTTTTTTTCAATTAATAGCATACTTGAGGGAGGACGAGATAACTATTCACCAACTGAAATAAAATTTAATTTTTAAATAAATTTAGTTAAAATTTTTATATATTAAGCTTAATATTAACAAGGAAGAGGTAAAAACAGGTAAAGTTAAAGGCTTTTTAATTATTTGTTTGAAAATTTGGAAACTATTTCTTTAATACTTTCTTATTCACTCTAAGTGTCTCATTTCTATTTTGGATGTATTAATTTTACCAATTTATCTTTTCTAAACCTACCTTTTTCACATCTTTACACCTACTAACTCCACTTTACCCCTATTAAAATTAAAAAACACTACACTTTTTTCTTTCAAATGTGGTTTCATTTAACCATCTAAAAAATGGTGAAGAGTCAAATGAGATACATTGGACGAAGAGAATAAAGTATTATACTAATATAAAAACTCATGTAATACACATATATTTATATTTTTTATTCATATATAAACTTAATCGAAAAGATTTGCAATAGAATATAGAATATTTAATATCACAATACGCATTGTATCTAATATATAAAAGTATATATGATTGTTTAATGATATCTCACAACATTATATAGAATATTTTACTAAATTATTCCGACAGATTTTCAATTTTAAAGCGATAATTATTTTTTGATTTGCAAAATTTTATAAGATTCTTAAAACCTTGATATATGATTTAATTTTCTTATATGTGTAGTAAATTTCAAACTATAAGTGGTTGGATTTTTGTGATATTCCAAAAATTCAAGTTTTGTATATACTTCGGTGATTGATCAATTTAAAAGTCAGTGTATTGGTGGTTAAAATAGTGCTCAAAAAAAATAATTATGCCTTATTTATTGCTAATTTAGCTAATTATACTTCAATCAGACATTTATTTTAAAGTTCAATTAAATGTTAATTTTAATAGTTATAAGATAACCTGAAATACTATAGCTTATATTTAATTTTTAATTTTTAACTTTTTTTACAAGCATTTTGCAAATTGGATAACTATATTGCATGTGATTAAATAAAATTTTGTAAAATTATGATATTTGACAAAGCTCTAAAAGCTGTCATTTGTTAGTTTAAAGCTTTTTATTGGTATTTATTGACAAAGATCTGCTATTGTTATTTTATAGTTATTTTATTAGTATTTATTATGATTTATGTTTATGATTATGATTAATGATTTTGTAAAATCATGAGATTTGACTAAGCTTAAAAAAGTTGTTATTTGTCGTTTTACAATTCTTTTATTAGTATTTATAATTATGATGATTTATGATATAATGATTTGTTATTTATAATTTATGATATGATATTTATATTTATGATCATATGATTGTTGAGTGCATAAAGAAATATAATCCGTATCGAGGGGGAGATGTCCGAGAATTAGAACACTATTAAATCATTGTCTTCTTACTTGTATGCGTTTGATATTGCTCCGCTAATGCATAAGTGATAATTTGCAAAGAAACACCTTATAAAATTAGTTTTTTTTTTTTTTTTTTTTTTTTAAAAACACCTTTAAAATTTTTTTTTTTGTAAAAAAAACACCTTTTAAGAGACTTTTTATTAAAAAAAACACCTTAAATCAGTTTCCGGTGACTTTTGTCAACTTTCAAGCGTTGACTATGCCATTAGTCAACTTTCAGGCGTTGACTTTTGAGCTCAAATGGCATAGTCAACGTCTGAAAGTTGACAAAAGTAACCGAAAACTGATTTAAGGTGTTTTTTTTTAATAAAAAGTCTCTTAAAAGGTGTTTTTTCAAAAAAAAAATTTAAAGGTGTTTTTTTTTTTTACAAAAAACTGGTTTTATAAGCTGTTTCTTTGTAAATTTTCCTATAAAAACTATAAATTCAATTAATAACAATTGAGATTTCAATTTATAATGTTCGGCATCTAGAAATTCAGGCATATGTCTATTTTTATTATATATTAGAGTAAATATTAATTTCTTTAGATAAAGTCATTTATATAATTCTCACTATCTTCTCTTTCTTCAACCCACTGTGTATTTTGTCTCTAGGTTTATAAAATTTTAAATTTTCATATATTAATTAACGGATTACCTGATGATAATATTAATTGTTTTTAAAAAAGTATATATGTTTATTTGTTTAGGTAAGTAACAGAGAAGTGATAATAATGTTAAGGGTAACGAGATATATTTATTATTGTTTTTATATAGAAACAACCCTTGACGTACCAAGACAGATGAAGATGGTGATAAAGCATAAATTAAGTGGTTAAAAAAGTCTCATAATTTGACTTTATGGTCAATTGTTAAAAGTCAAACTCCATGACACAGCTTAGTAATATTGTGTAATAAATCAAAATAATTTGATAGTGATATACACCACTTTTGGGATCCTTAATAATAAATTTAAAACAAAAATTTTTGGTGAAAAATAATATTAATCATATCATTATTTGTGTAATTTATATGAAAATTAAATTGATTATTTGGTGAAAATAATTAAATAAGTATTAATTTATTGAAGTTAAAAGATAATTTTAATTTAGAAAATGAATTTCATGCTTATTTACAGCCTTAATGATATATATTAATTTCCTTTAAAATAATAATATGATTGTGTATTTCATTAGAAAATCATACTACATAGTTTAGTAATAATTACTTAAAAAAAAATTAGTGTTTACAGTTTTATTGAGAAATTAATTGAATATTATGTTTTAAATTAATAAACGTGGGCAATCATTGCTCTAAATTGAGTCTCTATTTTATTGTTAGTTAAACATAGTCTTTTTTGGGATTGTAGATAGGTTTACTTAATGTGATAAAATCCTTCATATATTTAAACATTTCACTTTAGCCTCTAAAAAAATTTTAATAATCTTTTTATTCTTTTAATTTACTACTGAAATATATATATATATATATATATATATATATATATATATATATATATATATTAACTTTTTCTAAAAAAATGAAAAAGTAAATAAAATGGATAAGTTTAGAAAATCCCCAGAAATATAGCCACATATGAAGCCACAAACCCCCATTAAGTGCAAAATAGCGGACCCACTACCCAAGTCCTTTTGTGCCAGCAATACAAATCCCACCATCAATTAACAACATACATAATAATTAATACTGATAAACCCATGCAGCAAAGCAAAACACACCAACAATAATAGATGATGAGTGATGATAATTAATTCTATTTGAGTTTAATTACATACTTTCTCTATTCTGAAATACTTATTTTATTATATTTTTGTCTTTATTTATTTTTCAAATTTATTTTATTTACTGCGGTTAATATGTAAGATAAATATAGTCTAGTAGAATTTTATTTAAATCGTCTAATAACATGTTTTCATGATATAGATTTTTTTTATACATGCTTTAAAAATCAAATACAAAAATATATTAAAATCACAAAAATACTCTCTCTGTTATTTTTTTTTACTTTTTGCACAATTTTAAAAGTACTTTTCGAAGCACAATATCTATTAATACGTATCATAATAAATTATAAAATATATATGATAACAAAGTATTAATTGAGATGAAACTAATGAGATCTTACATAAATATATTTTATTTTCTATATATCTCTCAAAAGCATTAGTTAAACTTCAAAGTAAAATATTTTAAATAAGAAAATTGTACCATTAGAAAACAGAAAAAGGAATATATGATGAGGAAAAATATTTGATATCACTATCAATTCCTATGGCATTTGTAGTGTTGATACATTTACTATTATGGTTCAACCCTTACATTATTTAATAGCATATTTGGTACCCTAGTACTATATTTGTGGGACACATAACCCTTTGCTTTCTTTCCCCCCCCCCCTCTTTCTTTCCTTGCTTTTTAGTTTTTAACCATATTTCCCACCTTTATTTATCTTTATATTTTCCTCTTCTCCTACTCCCACTATTAAAAACTAAAATAGTATAAATTAATTAGTTATATTCCATATTAATAATCTTATTATTACTACTTCATATTATATTAATTGAGAAAACACAAAAATTGTTAAAACATATTAATTTAGAAGAGGAAGATGAACCAAGAGATGAATGGGTTTGAAGGAGCAGTGAAAGAGATGAGAATAGATTATGTGTATAAAGTGGTAGTGATTGGTGATTCTGCTGTTGGAAAATCTCAATTGTTGTCAAGATTTGCTAAGAATGAATTTTCTTTTGATTCAAAGTCTACTATTGGAGTTGAGTTTCAAACTAGAACTGTCTCCATTAAATCTAAAGTCATCAAGGCTCAGATCTGGGATACTGCTGGCCAAGAAAGGTTTTTTTTTTTTTTCTTTTTACTCGTTTATTTTTGTTTGCGTTAAATTAAATTGAATTTATTGTAAATATTAATATATAATCAATTAAAAAAAATGATTTTACTAGTTCCTTTAACGTTGTATTAAAAGCTGTCAAAAAAATTATTAGTTTGAATTCATTTATTCACACTTCTATTCTAAAGGGCTCTCGTGTGAGATGTGTATTAGAGTATACTAATTAATATAACACATTCTAGAATCTTAATCATCAACTTAAACTTTTGATTGAATTGATATTTTAACGGATACTTCGTAAGCTAGTAAGATACTATTTCAACACCGTATGACAATGGAAGGGTATCATCTAATGGTTACTTTTAACTTTTTTTTTTATTGTATTATTTTCATTGTGACGGCTTTGAGTTTAACACTATGTATTAAGAGAACATGTATTTAATTGCAACACTGATCCAAAAGGCTCTTATATGGAAATAATATATTTCGACTTCCTTGACACTTTTGATTGGCTATGACGCTCATACTCTTTTGTAGGTCTAACACCGTTGATCTTATAACGCTCATACCATTGTTGTAAATAGCTGTAAATTAAATCAAGGTTATAAAGTGGCTTTCATTTAAAACAAAATTTAAATATTTATAATTTTACTTTTATTAATGATAATATTGAAAAAAAAAATTATTTGACTTTAATTAGTAGCAAACATTGCATATAGCTTTTGTTAAATAAAAAACGGTAATAAGCGACCATAATTTCAATTAGTCAAAAAAATGAATAGTTTGATTATTACTAAAGATAAGGTCTTTTAACACAAAAATTCGGTGAACAGTAAAAAGTTTATGATTGATCTCTTATATATTGGTTTTTTTTTTATAAATCATTGTTAATCGAAATTATTGACTGAAGTTGTTGATTAGTTTGACCAATTGAAAATATTAACTGATAAGCTAACTAGTTGAGCTAGCTGTTATAGAAATGTTTGGTAAAAATTATTTGTTGAGTATTTGCTGTTTATTAGAGAGAAATAGATGAAAAGTTAAAGATCAATGAAAAAAATTACTATAAGTAATTTTATGGTTTTAATTTAAAAGCTAGTTTAAGAGATATTTAGCAAATATTTTTTTTTCTATTTGATTAAAAAACAAAATTAAAAGTCGAACAAATAACAAAATCAAAAGTCGAATAAAAGCCAATAGAAAAATAATTACAAAAGACCTCATAGACTTTGTGGCATGTCTTCTTAAAGTTCGTTTGATTTAGAAATTGTGAAATTTATAAGTGAGAATTTGAGATGAGAATTCAAAGACTTTAAGAAAATAATTGTTTTATGTCTTTTTTGTGAAGCGATTACCTTAGAATAAAATATCACCCCTTCGGCTAGACATTTTCTTCTTATTCAAACTTTAATATCTGATATAAAATCTTTAATGCATATAATTAAAAATTTTGTAAAGGTTTTTATTAATATTTTTGAGTTGAAACAAATTAAATTAATAAGATTTCATTTGACTGAAACAACTCATATAAAATGATGAAAGAGGGCAAATTCAAAGGCACATGGTATTATATTATAACTTATTAAGAGTAAAATACAAATTAATAGTGATTGATAAGTACTGTAAAATTAATGAGATGTAAAACGAGACTCAGTGAGTCACTCTTATTGGCCCTTTTACTTTATATATTCTATCCAATATACTTATTCAATCTCTAATTATGTATAATTAAAAATTATAGAAAATTAATATGAATAATTTTTAATATTTCCATTGTAGATATTAATTGATATTTTTAATTAATTATTGGATTCTTGTAAAAAGAATCAAAACCGGAAGATCTAACTGTCAATTTTGTCTGAGATATGATGATTAATTACTTGGTTATTTTGCAGTAGAATGGACAGTTGTTTATACCCACACCATTCATGTTAATTCGCCAATAAATATTCCGTACATGAAAGAAGCTTTACATGAAATTTATGTGAGTTTTTAATTATTTCCTTTCGTTCTAAAATCCTTACACCAAATATATTTTTATGTAATTCAATTCATTTCTAAATACTTGCACTAAATATACTTTTACACAATTCAATGTGTTTTGTCAGATCATTTGTATCTAGAATTATACATAACTAAAAATTATAAAAATTCAATATTATAAAAATATGCGACAAGATAAATAAAATAAGATGTCACATGACTATTTATTTCTCGTATAATAGCCAAAATAAAATGATAAATAGTGCAAAAATTGATTTAATGCAAGTAATATGAAAATATAACAGAAAAAATATATGGTAAAATTATGGAAAATTGGGAAAATAAAAAATACAAATGCTAAGCACTTTGGGACCATATAATAAATTCATGCATCAGTTTAGCTGTCTATGATTGTGGAGGTAATATTTCATTTTTTGTCGGTTCATGTTTTGAGTCATGAAAAACTTTGGTTTTTTGATATGATTTTATAGTCAATGTCGTAAAAAGTTACGGGTTTGAATCACCCACCTTTCATTTAAATTGGACTATAATATTTCATGTTAAATATGAAGAAGACTTGTGCTGCATTTACACTTTTAGCACAAAGGATTATTGCGTGAGAAAACGTGTAAAATATATTTTATAAAATATTATGACAGTGTCGCATCTATAGTTTAAACTTTTGGTTGAGTTGGTCCCTTTATAATATAAACTATTATGCCTTCTCACATAAGAATTCTGTGAATTAGAAGTGTACGTGCAATATAAGTATATAACTCTTCTTATATAATCCGTTTAATATTCTACTTGAAATGAAAAATAGTTAACTTTTGAACATGTAATCGTCCATTAAGTTGACTTTAGATATAATGTCAAATATGTAACTCAACTAAATGATTAAGTAGATGACTGAGGTACATAAGATATGTTATATACTCCCCTTGTCCAATTAAAAGATTTATAGTATTTTAATTACGACAAATTTTTGAATATAGTCCAATGCACTTCATGGCAAACATTTATAATTATTATTGCATCTTTTTAATGAGCTAGTACTAATCTATTATAAGAGTAGAATTATTAAATTTAGTTGGATTTATTGTTAACATCAGCATATAATCGAAAAATAAAGCTCATATAGTTAACTTTTTTTCATTTTTATAAAATGAAGGTACAGAGCAGTAACAAGTGCGTACTACAGAGGAGCTCTAGGTGCAATAGTAGTATACGATATAACCAAAAGACAAACATTTGATCACGTAGCACGATGGATAGATGAGCTCCGGGCCCACGCGGACAGCTCCATCGTGATCATGTTGATCGGAAACAAGGCCGATCTAGCCGACAAGCGGGCAGTCCCCACCGAAGATGCGGTGGAGTTTTCCCAAGATCAGGGTCTATTCTTCTCAGAGGCCTCGGCACTAAATGGTGACAATGTAGAGACTGCATTCTTTAGGGTACTTGAACAAATTTATAGTAATGTAACCTCTAAGAAAACCTTAGATTGTGATTCTCCTAAGTTGAATGGTAATGGTTCTGTTTCATTCCAAGGCTCAAAAATCGATGTAATCTCTGGGGCCGACCTCGAGATCAGTGAGATGAAGAATATGTCTTCATGCTCGTGTTGAATCCTAGTTCGTTTGGTTAATTTGGACAAATTTTTATAGTGGCTATGGTGATCAAAGGAAGGTGTGAATTGTGAATGATGATTGATCAAGATTGTTAACTAATTGAATATTGTGGTAAAATGTTTACATTTTGGGAGCATGAGTATTGCTTCACTATGAAGTCCATTTGATCACTTGTGTATTATTTTGTTGTTAGAGTCTATAACATTTTATAAGGTTTCAATCATCAATTGAAGCTTTTGATTAATTTGCTTCTTTGATATGGTATCAGAAGTCAGTGTGATGAGAGATTACTGGTTCAATTCTCAACCATTCCTCGTTTAAGTGAAATATTAAGCGTTAGTTATGGGAAGGGCATGTGTTATCTACATTTTTAGCTCAAAGGGTTCTCATATAAGGAGGTGTTAAATAGTATAACATATCCTAGGACCTTAATATCAGATTAAACTTTTGATTGAGTTAGATATAAGAAAATAAAACATTGACTAAGAAAGAATATAATAGAAATAAACAATATAAGCAATGAATAAAGACAACATATAGATAAATAAAAAGAAAATCAGAGAGAAAAATTATTTAAATGTAACTTTTACATTTAGTTAATGTTATGTTTGAGAACGATAATTTCATTGGAAAATTTGAAACTGGCTTAAATTTATTGTTTGGAAAATCAAAATTTTTTAAATTTGGATTTGAATCAAATTCCATCATTGTTTTTAAAGAAGTTAAAGTTGAGAATTTGAGAATGACTACCCAAACCTTGTCATTCTCAAATTCTTCATTTATGATTTCATAATTGAAATACATAATTTGAAATGAAATATTTATTCCCAAACACTACATAATTAACTTTAAGAATCTTATACTTCAAAAAGAAAGGAGTACATAAATATTAGTATAGTATAGTCTAAGATTACCATATTTCAATTATATAAAGAGGTTAAGTTGGTTTAATAGGATACATAAAAACACATTTAGTTCATATTTGGTTGTTTTGAGTTGCTTAAATGATAATAATATTGTACAAATCAAATGCAAAAAAATGGGTTAGTTGTACGTGATGATTTCCATGTGGGTTGATCATGTTTCTATATATTGGTTTAAAGTAAGTTTAGCATGATTAGAATCATTAACATGAATGACATGATGGATTAGGATTAGGATTAGGATTAGGATTAGGATTAGGTACACTTGTGAGCTGTGATGAGATGGAGAACCAAAGAAGTTAGGGTGTCAAAATATTAGGTATAAAATTCACATAACACATGCATGGAGATATCATATTTACTGTGTTGGGCAATTAATTAATGATCATGGACCATGGTGTAGTTGAACATCCCTATTTTTATATCATTTTGATTTTTGCATGAGTCTAGATTGCTAATATCCTCTTTTAAGTCCTCACCCTTAAATTCACAAGGGTGAATTAAAAAATTAGAAGTAAAAAATTTGTCAAATACTCATCTCTATATGTGTACGGATACAATACTTCTGTTATTCTTTTATATTATATTTTGCACAATTTAGTATTAACAAAATTTTTAAATATATGATCTGAGTTATGACGACTAAACAGAAATTCTTCCGATCTAATTTCTAGACAAATCAAAACTAGAGTAAAATTTTTTTTTTTCTTGAAGTTTTATCACAAATAGAAGTAATTGATATTAATAAGTGTACATCTCAAGTTCCATATTAGAAAATTAAGAAAGAGCTGACAAGTATATAGCTAATCCAACTCTAAATTAGTATGAGGTCTTTTGCCAAGGTGTCCAAAATAATAAGTGTGGACGAGGTCTAAAACGAATAATATCATACTAATGTTAATCATTCACAACTGGGGGCCCATCAATTGGTATCAAGAATTGAAGGTATAATCAGAAAAATAAGTATACAATGAAGCAGCACCATGGGTGCATGTGGCATACTAAATCAGTGAAGTAAATGTATTGCCGAGTTGCAATGGAAGAATCTGGTCTTGGTGAGTTAGATGTGGTCCTTAATTGTAAAATTGCAATCAAAAAATATATAATATGGCATCAAAAATACTTGAAATCAAGAAGCTTCCGAGGAGACAATTGGATCAGCCGATCAGGGGTAGGAAAATGTGCAGAAGCTGTTTGTACTCACCTTCTACCTTGTACCATTCGAACGGTCAATTAATTGGCTTGTACTTATTTTAACTAGGGCTACATTTTAGGGTTTATGCGAGTTTCAGGTATGATATCTTAAATCAAGATAATTGTGATTTTTATGTGTATGTAAATATTTTAACAATAGTGTGCGCTGTCTCGTCTTTGCACTATATTTGTCTGTGTTTGTATTTGTCTGTTTTGGTGCAATGAAAATTTTCATTTCTTAAAAAAACATTTTAACAATTAAATTTAATTTTGTATACCGATTATTTTGAGTCTAGTCGAGTCATACTAAATTTTAATTAATCTGCTTTATTTTGGACATATGACGAGTTACTAGTAGGCTCAATATGCTAAATTGGTCATACACTCAGCACAAAAACAAGACCGTTATTAAGTTTGGGCCTTATAATTAATGACTAATAGAACTGGAATAATTGGGCCTTGAAGGCATGTTCTTTAATCTGCTTTATAAATAATAATACTTATTTTCAGAATTTTTGAAAAAGCTGAGTGAAAAAAAAAAAGAATTGAATAACCGAAAAATCAAACTATTTCAAAAACTGAGCGTGAAACTCCCAGACCTAAAGTTTGGGCTGTTCGCAGTTAGTAACTGCGAACAGGTCAAAAAAGACAAAATAGCTGTTCGCAGTTACTAACTGCGAACAACAAAAAAAAATTTTTTAGATCAAATAGCTGTTCGCAGTTACTAACTGCGAACAGCTATTTTATCTTTTTTGACCTGTTCGCAGTCAGTAACTGCGAACAGTCCCAAACCTTAGGTCTGGGAGTTTCACGCTCAGTTTTTGAAATAATTTGATTTTTCGATTATTCAATTCATTTTTTCTTTTTTCGCTCAGCTTTTTCAAAAATTCCTTATTTTCATGTGATAAAGGTAGGAGTTATAATTTAGTAATGTTTTGGACAAAGGAGTTGATGAATAGTTGCTAAACCCAACTTACTTTCAAAGGTATTTAATTGATGATTTTTTGACATTTACATAGTATTTTGGTCAATAAAGTTGTCAAATATTTATTGTTCAATTACTTCTATACAGCTTATTGGCCTTTAAACCTCCTACATTCCAAAATCATATCTTTTATTCCAACTTTTAAAATGTCTTTGAATCTAAACACTCCAATTAGTTAATTTCTCTTTAATTTGAATTTCTTTTTAGAGAATGTCAATTATAAGTTAAATACTTCTAATCCTTCAAAAAAAAAGTTAATTACTTCTAATAGTTGATTAATCTCTAGGAATGCAAACATTTATGACGTTGAGTTGTGATAATAATAGTAATAATAATAATAATAATAATAATAATAATAATAATAATAATAATGAAATTTTGATTTAAAAAGTTCGAACTTTGGGAGCCTCTCCTTTTAAAAGTTCCAATAACCTTTAACCAGTTGAACAAGTTTCGCTTTCTTCTTCCTCATTAATGGCTTCTTTGTTTTTCTTCTTCCTCATCTAAATTTTGCTTTTGAGCTTTCTTCTTCCATCCTCAGTAAGCTCCACCTTAAATTTCACTCTTTGACCATCATAAAAGGTCCTGATCGATCTCACGCCTAAATTAGCTCATTTTTCAATTTTTTTTTTCCAATTGGGTTTGTGATTTTAAACTAGCAAGTCTGTGGGATAGTTCTCTTTTTTTCTTTAAACTGTAAAAATTTCATCTGGGTTTGTTTAATTGCAGCAAGGTTTGGTCTTTTTTTTTTCTCCATTTGGTTGTATTAGGTAGTTTCCATGAGGACTTTATTTCATCCTGAATTATGTAACGACCCGCACCTTAATGTTCTGAATCCACAGTCATGGCTCCAAGATGAGAGGGGAAAAGTTTTACAATTAGCTGCTTATGCATATTCATCAATGTAAGTTGCATTCTAAATTTGATTATTTGTACCACACTTTAAACCTCTTGATTATGTACAAGTATTAGCTCAAATTCATGAAGAACTCGAATCTTGTGCGCCAAATGAAAGGACAAGTTTGTATTTGTTACAATTTCAGGAAGAAGTCATTATAAGGAGGTTTAAGGAAGAAGCCATTGATGCGGAGACTTTAGGAAGAACCTGATGAAAAATCAGGTTGAGGATACACTAACCTAATATTTTAGGTTATTAAAATCGGTAGAACCTTTAAAAGTAGAGGAACCTTAAAGTTTGAATTTTTAAAAAATAAGCGAAAGTTCGAACCTTTAAAAGCGGATGAGCTAAAGTTCATACCTTTTAAATTAAATTTTCCTAATAATAATACTAATCATCATTAGACCCGTGTATTTCGCTCATAGAAACTATAATTAGTGTCTAGTAAGGACGAAACACGAAAAATCATACTCATAAAGGAGGTTGCAAAAAAAATTCTCTTGGTTGGAGAAAGACATGATAAAATTAAAGAAAATAACAATCAAAACAGACAAGACAAATAATTAGACAAGGCATATAAGACAAGTATAGGGCAAATAATAAACAACTAACCAAAGAAAAATAATTAAAAATCATTATACATAAACAATAAACAAGTTAAAGGTAACTATCAATGGTTTGGTACACGAATTCGACATCTCCAACTAGTTTTATCCCCACTTAGGTCCTTAAAGAGATGTAACTCGTTCATGTAGTTTCTAGTTTGCTCCTCCCACGTTTTCTACCTTGACTTCTCTTTCCATCAATCGTGTTGTTTTTCACTGTATCCTTTTCACCTGACACACATGTGCAAACCATCTCAATCTATTTTCACACATATTTTCAATAATGGGTGTAACCCTTAGTTTCTCTCTCCAAATTGATTCCTAATTTTATATATCTTGGTGGGTCTACATATCCACCTTAACATTTGTATCTCAGCTACTTCCATCTTATGCTCATATAGCTTCTTAATTGGCCCAACACTTTATCCTATACAACAAGGTGGGTGGTTTACAAAATGGTAGATTTTATCTATGATGTAGTCGGGAAACTCTTATCATACAACACCATAGTGGTTTTTCTCCATTTTAGCTAACCGACTTAACTTTAATGCATTATATCTTCACCAATTTCCCCAATACTCTGAATAACTGGTCCTATATATTTACATTTGGTCGTATATGCAACAGCATCTTCTCGAACGGTGACCTAATTAAGTTTCCCCCCTATTACTTCCCCCACTATAATTGGATCGTAAGTATTATATTATAGAATGACTTAATTGCAATCCTTTTTCTTCTAAGGTCGTCCTCCAATCCTTAAGTCACACATTAACATCTTTATTAGTTTCGCAATGAGCATAGTATCTTTAGCAAATAGCATACACCAAAAAACAGTTTCACTAATATTTAAACAACTTATTAAGATTTACACAAATTCTTGTATGAGACAGTCTCACTGTGAGATGTGCCCCATACTTAGGTTAAATAGTCTAATAATAGAAACTTTTAGCATAATGAGCCTTTTGTATAGACTCGTCTCTCGGTGAGACGGTCTCATACAAGAGGGTCTGAAAGTTTTATAGCAAAAAGGAAAGTTCTAAGGGACAACCCTTGTTTATATATGGTGGAATAGAAAGGGATGATCAACCACAATCACACAAATACTATAAAAGACTTGGAAAATTCCAAGTGTCATTTTCTAAAGAGGCATAACAAATCTAAAAATATCATTAGATTAATTTATATTTAGTAAGAGTAGTATGATTAAAAATGGTAAATGAATTGAAACATATAAGAACAATTAAGAATATAGATATAGTAAAATTTTTGACTTAATGCATGTCTTAGGACGGGAAATAAAATCAAAAGATTATGTAAAGTAAATAATAGTTGATTACATGACAATATTTATCTAATTTAGAATTAATATTTTTTGTTTAAGTTTGTAGCTAAATTAGATAAAGTATTTGTATGATATACTATAGTAATTCTATTTAGTTAACTTAGAATTTAATATGTTCAATTGATCAATGAAAAAAGTTATGCATCGGGTAAATAATTTTAAAAAAACGTCAGTAATTATGTTTTGATTTAAAAAGTCATATACTTGGTAAATTTGATAACAGTAGTATACAGTACTTACATTATTATTTGAAACTGTTTTTTGTATATATTTCGCACTAACAAATTCGTGCATTGCACGAATTTCTATACTAGTTTACTCATAATTGAGCATCATCTTTGTTTTGTATATAGTGGAATACGTATCAATCAAATAGTACGAATTAATGATTGATGAGTCTTTTTAGAATTTCTCCAACGGTCTTGCATAGACTTAGTAAATGTGTACACCAATCTTAAATTTAAGAAGTGTGAGTTAGAAAGTGTAATTTAGTGGAGTGGAGGGTGGGAAGTGTAGTCTTGTAAATGAAAGGTTAAGAAAAGGTTTAGGCTAAAAATATTGTAGACTAAGTCCATTTTAGACTAATGCAAAAATTCAATGCTATTGATAATTAATTTGTTATAAAATTTCTGCAATTCTTTTTGTTTACAAATAGACTAAGGGAAGAGAAGGAGCTAGCAAGGATCGAACTTAGATTTCTCTTGATGAAAGTGTCTTAAATTTAAGAAGCGTGAGTTACAAAGTACAATTAAATGGAGCGGACGGTGGGGAGTGTAGTCTTGAGAATGGAAGACTGAGAAAAGGTTCGGACTAAAAATATTGTAGATTAAGTTTATTTTAGACTTATAATGCTATTGATAGTTAATTTGTTATGAAATTTGTGCAATACTTTTTATTTATAAATAGATTAAGAGAAGAAAAAGAATTAGCAAGAATCGAACTTAAATTTTCATCGGTGAGAGTGGTAAAATTGTCACATCACTTTTATTTTTTTGTTTATGTGTTAAAATTAACCTCGTGTGAGTAAATAGTAAGCCATTAACTCATACATCTTGTTGAGATAGAGACATGGCAAGCACTAAAACTAATACTTCACGGAAGTGATTTTAAGGCTTACAAGTTGCAACGTAGCATTATGAAAATGACTTTGGCCCTTTGCATAAAAAGTCTTATAATTTATAGTATTCCTAATATAAATTTATTATGGACGAACGTTAAAGTTAGTTTTTTACATTAGAATTATTCATTTTCTTTTACTCTCCTTTTATTTTTAGAGTTATTTTTTATCATTAAAATTATCTTTTTTATTAAAAGATATTCAATTTTATTGTAAATTGAGGATTTTTTTTTTATATTTTTAAAGTAGTCTTTTCTTGCAAGAATATATAATTCGTTCTTACAAAAATGATATATAATACTAATATTATCATTCACATAGTAAGTAATTAAATTATTGTGGCCCTCACTTATAGTTTGTATGGAAATATCATACAAATGTAACCACTAAATGAATAGTGGAAACAAATCTATCTGCCTCGTATCATATGTTGCGATTTTTTAATTACGCAACATAAAGATATATTATACGAGATCTCATTCAATTATCTTCATTGTACTCAAAGAACAAGATTGTAAAAAAAATATTATTTTCAAAATAGTGACTATTATACAATTGTAACCACTGATAGACCATAGGAAGAATAAATAATATACTACATACTTTAAGAGTTAAATCGGTTTTTATAATCTATGCACCAGGTGTATATATTTAGATAATGAAATTGGTAATTATTAAAATATTCTCTAAAAAATTATTGCATTTACATATTTTAGATAATACTTCTATCAAATTTAAAATAATTATCCAGCTTATTAAAAATATATACACCAGGTGCATATAGCTTGTAAAAAATGGTACTTAAATTAAGCTAAAAAATGGTAGAAAAAGACAGATTTTCCATTTGCTAAAATCATATCTTATACAAATACAAAAAGAAAGAAAATAAACATTCTAACAACTACAAATACTTCGACCCACTTTCCCACAAAAAATGGACACCTTATCAAGTCCTATCCCAAACTTACAAGTCCACAAACCACCCAATCCCAACCACCACTACCGCCGTGGTAATTCCGCTCCACTTTCCCACCACCTCCATACCTCCGCCGCAAAAGCCACCGCCACGTCATCAATTTCCACCCTACACCATAAAGACACTTGTACCCCTCTCTTATCTTCCTCCCCACAAAGAAGGACTTCCTCCCCGCCACGCTCATCCTCCCCACGCGCCGCCGCAATCCACCGAAGCTCAGCCAGCGGTTACGCAGCGGCGCTATTGGACATAACCCAATCAAACGGCACCGTTTTGAAGGTTGAGAAAGATGTAAGGAGGCTTCTAAGGGTAGTTTTTAGTAGCAAAAATGCCCAAGTGAGGGAGTTTATGAGTGATGTTTGGGTGGAGGAGAAAGCTAAAGGAGAAGTTGTGAAAGAATTAATTGAAAAATGTAAATTTGAAAGGAATTTAGTTGGATTAGTGAAGATGTTGATCAATAAAGGAAATAGTGTTGAATTGGTTAAAGATGTTCTTGAAGAATTCCTTTGTATTTTTCATCAACTTATTGTTGGTGTTTCTCATCATCATGGTTCTACTACTAGTAGATTGGCTTTGCAAGGATGATGTTTCCCTAATACTTTTGTGGTTTATAAAACTTTCGCTTTGATTTAATTTATGTAGCAAATTTAATGGGACAAACAATATATGATTAGTTGAATACTAAGGATTATCAAACTTTCTTGTTTGATCTTAATTTGTTTTGGTTAATTATGTTTTTTAATGATCATGTGTGTGATTTTGTACTATGATCTTATTACTATGGTTTTATGAAATGATAATGATGTTTGGGACAATGTTTAATTCATTTTGAAGATGATTTAGCTCTAGTTTGTATGTTGATGACCATATTTTGAATATTGTTAGGCTTTTCTATTAGCTAATAAGGTCTTTCACTATACTCCTATGTTTATTCTAGAGTTAATCAATAAATTTGTTACATTTGAAAGTTCTTACTCTTGAAGTATTGATTGTAATTCATTTAAATTAAATAATAATATAAAAAATCTAGCAAATGAATATACAAAATAAAAAGAGATTAAATTTGTAAATGAGAATAGAAGAAAAAATACAGTTAATTATTAAAATAAAATAAATAATAAATTCATTCTAAAGGCTCAATCAAATATACTACTCGCAATTTATTGAGACAAAAAAATAAAAAATATATCGTAAGAACAATTATAGATCACATAAGAACATGCCATAAAATCATAGCTCAATTATAAATTAGGTGAAGCGAATCCACGCATTTTCTCTTAGAATTGGCTTGGATTACGTATGTATCATTGTTTTGTCACTAATTCACTATGCTGTACTTCAAATTTCTAACTAATCAAATTCATTTTTTTTATGTGATAAATCTGTCAAGAAATCAACCCAATAAAATGCTAAAGCTTATCATTGAAGTTTTAAAATATGTTATATACTCTATCACACCTTCTCACACTAGAGCTCTTTAAACTAAAAGTATGGGTACAACACAAGTTTCTCTCATAACTTGACGTCCAAGGGAGGGGTAGATGAGATGTAAACCCATTACTTGAAACTTTTGATACCATGTTATACGCAATATTAAAAGTTATGATATATATACTCTATCAAATTCAAAGATCTAATGAGATTACACGGTGCTTGAAGATGTATGTTGCAAGATCTCAAGAAACATGACTTCGTTATGAATCATTTGAAGATCACCTAAGAAAAATTATCGTGTTTTGCTACGATTACAACCTTTGTAGCAGTAGTATGATCACAACTCACAACGCATATATTCAACCATCGAAATCTCGAGAAAGGTAATCAACTTACAAGCCTAAGATTAGCAAAACGTAACAGTTATTAACAAATTTTCCAAAAGAAGTCGAAAAACGCCTTCTGTTGTAATGTACATGGACAGTAGTCACACTACTACTGATTCTAAGCTTAGCCATATGCTACAAAATGTTATCATGTGAAAAAACAAAGGTATATATATAATCATATGGAAAAACAAAGTTATAATGTTCTTTTACTTATTTATCATCCAAACTTTCTCGGTTAGATCTTGAGTCTGCGAAATTGCACACGGCGGCTCATATTTGCTTCACCTTCGCCTTCTTTAAACCGTTTCTCCGATTCCTTCCTATAAACTTAAGAATTTCATCTAGCAGGATCACAGGTGCCGAAACAATGATGACGAGTAACCATTCATCGGAAGTCAAGGGGACTATACCGAACACATTTGCCAGTAACGGAACATACATTATCAGACAATGTAACCCAAAAGATAGAGACATAGCGACTAGAAGCCAAGGATTTCTCCATGGCGGCATGGTGATCAAACTACTGTCTTCAGATAACGCATTTAGGGAATTGAACATTTCGATTGCAACTAAAACCGAAAGGGAAAGAGTCATTGCCTTCACTTTACCAACATTGAAATAGTCGCATGGATTCGTGAAGCTTATAGTGCGTCCTCCAGCGACTGTGAATGGGGTGGCGGTGAAATTAGACCATGATGAACATTCACCCCAGGTTTGTAGCTGAGATAGTTGCACGAGTGTGTGCCCGTCGCTAATGAGATTGATACCGAGAAAAGAAGGTTGAGTAAACCATACGATGAAGATACCGACTGTTGCCACACCAACGTAGGAACCGATCACCTGTATTGATAAGAAAGATTATCAGCATCTTAAGAAAGTTATGTATACTTCTAGATGTACGAGTAGCAAACATCAATGTATGATTATAATCAGACTCTTCATTTACCTCAAACACCCATACGTTATGACTAAAACACTTCATTATGAGCCAAAATCATGACATTTTTTTAAAATAGTTGAGCCGGACACTTGGATACATACCCAACTTAAGGACAAGTACCGACAAGGCGACAACATTATATTGCCCCATGTCATTAATTGGCTCCTACCTAGGCGGTTTGCAGGAGTTAGTTAGATGTATGCAATCTTATCATTTTGATAGCAATGAAGTTATTTTCGATTGATCATTAATAACAAATGTTATCTGCTTTTCATGAATAATAAGTGTATAAGATTTCAAGAATAACTTAAATTTCGTCTATCATTATCTACTAAATTACGACAAATCTTTGCTCCAACCTCTACTAGGAATGGACAAACTAAATTATGATGAATAAATTTTTTTATTTTGTATAGAATTGGAGAAAAAGTAAATAAAGTTACTTAAAAAAGAAAGAATCACTAGCTACATTATCTACCATGAGTGGATAATATAATAGAGTATAATCTTTGTTATTTACGATCTCTCACATTGCTTTATTTTGGTTCATGTACTCAACTCAATAATTCAGATTGAGGCTTCAACATTGTTGTTATATGTCATACTTTTGATCACGAGAGTTTAAAACAATGTTACAATCATAAATATGAGTTTCTGTTGAAGTTCGAGCATATGCACCAAGGCAATTTAACATAGTTGAAACGTTATATAACGCATACCAAGTATCGAAAGAGAACCCAGGAATTGATTAGAGCATCATTGCTTTTGCGAGGAGGTTTCTGCATGACATCAATATCAGCTGGATTGAAACCTAAAGCGGTTGCAGGCGGGCCATCCGTGACCAAATTAACCCACAAGAGCTGCACAGGTATCATACATTCTGGAATACCTAATGCTGCAGTCAAGAATATTGATATGACCTCACCTACATTTGATGATATCATGTACCTAAACATTCATCATAGATCATAAGATAACGGTTACATCGATAATCAATCGAAAGAGAGCTCATGGATGCTTAACAAGTATATCGTTGTTGTATTAGTATACCTGATAAAAGCTTTCATATTGTTGTAAATCGAACGACCCTCAGCAACAGCCGAAACTATGGTGCTAAAGTTATCATCGGCTAGTACCATATCTGCGGCTTCTTTTGCCACCTGGATCAATTTGTTCATGGTTTTAGACAATAAAAATATGAACAACAACTCTTGTATGAGACCGTCTTTAAAAAAAAATAAAAAAATCTGAATTCACACTTGTAAAGGAAGCAGTTTTTTTTTAATACTTGGGCTGACCCAATTAAAGTCGTCTCACGGAAAGACAACCTCAATAAAGAATCAGTGAAATATGAATTGGGACAATCATGAGCATGAATAGAATATCGCTATACCTCAGTCCCGGCAATGCCCATAGAAATTCCAATATCTGCGAGTTTTAAAGCAGGAGCATCGTTAACACCATCTCCTGTCATAGCGACAATCTCTCCCATCTCTTTTAGCGTCCTTACAATCTCTTGCTTGTGTTTGGGCTCAGCACGAGAGAAAACCTTGCCACCAGGCCGAGACAAAATTTCCTTTTGTTCTGAATAGGAAAGTGCCATAAATTCTTTGCCAATGAAGCTTCTTCCCTTAAGATCGTCAGTACGAGAAAATAACTGAATTTCCCGACATATGGCTTCAGCAGTGGACTTGTTATCTCCGGTAATAACTATCACCCCAATCCCCGCTTGTCTACAATCACTCATCGCTTGTTGCACTTCCTCGCGAGGAGGGTCCTGTCGAATTAGAGTCTTAAAAGGGCATAGGGTAACAAAAAAGTCTTCCACTTTCCAAAAATAGTAAGTAAATTTGGAACCATAATAAGGTATTCTTTATGAAAACAGGAACAAAACATTCATATTGTGATAGAAATTAAGAAAAGGCTCTCACCCTTATACCAACAACGCCCACAAAAATAAGGTTACTCTCGATTTCGGGGTAGCAATTAGGATCGAGAAGCCTTCTATGGGCGGGATGACTTTCATTGTTATAATCCGAAAGCTCTCCCAAGTCATCCTTGTATGCTAATCCTAGGCATCTCAATCCTTTCGAGCTCATCTCGAGTTGTCTCGACAACAAAAGTTTCTTACACGATTCATCGATTGGAACTATTGATCCATCGGCTAGTTGCACATGTGAAGTGCGCTCCAATAAACTCTCAACGGCACCCTGTGAATCCATAGCTTTAATCATAGTAGAAAATCACAAAAACAACAACAATTCCAAAGCTTTAATCCCAAAAAATTGGGTTCGAGTGGAGTCTATATGAACCAATACATCAGTTTCAGTCTAAATATTTTATATCTTTTTCCACTCCTACCCTAGAAAATCGCAACAAACAAAACTTAAAATTAACTCGATGAATTTCACCTTAACGAGTAGGCGGTTTTGCCCATTTGGCTCCTTAACGATCACACTCATAGACTTACGAAATCGATCAAACTCCAGTGTAGCCAGCCTCTTTGACCTCTTTGTCCACCAATCACAACAAACTACTCATAGACAAACTATCCAAATTAGTATTATTATCAACAGCTGATTTATAAGGCAAACAGATACAAAAGGATTACCTAATTTGACCGAAGAGCCACCGATCATGTAATTAGCGGCAAGATACATGTCGCGAATTCTGTTCCTCGTCTTTGTATCAGGAACACCCATTTTCTCGATTAAAACCTTAAGAGCTGCCTCGGTAGGAAAACCTGTGGCTTGATAAGCACGGCCATTGCAGAAAATTCCTGCATCATTGCATAAAGCCGATATTTCTGCAACAGCTTGTAGATTTGCATCCATATTATAACAACTCCAGTCGACAATCCCACCGTCCTTAGGATTATATGTCGTTCCATCAACATGGAAAACTCGTGAAGTCGTAGTTTTCCCTCCTAAAGTGAAGAATTCAGTCACAGCCATCTGATTGGTTGTCAGAGTGCCTGTTTTATCTGAACAAATGACAGTTGTGCACCCTAAGGTTTCTACACTAGGAAGCTTTCTGACAATTGCATTCTTTTGTGCCATCTTCCTTGTGCCTAAAGCCAAACACGTCGTGATGACAGCAGGAAGTCCTTCGGGTATTGCAGCAACCGCAAGGGCGACAGCAATCTTAAAATAGTAAGTACACTTCTCGAAAGAGAATTGGAAATTCGTAGGCCATCCATTCACAACATCCCAAGATAGAAAGTATTTGTAGTTAATAATCCAAACAACTAAACAAACAATCCCAATTGCAGTTGTAAGCCTACTACCAAACTCATCAAGCTTCTTCTTTAAAGGAGTCTCGCTCTCATCTAACGAAGCCTGGTGAATCTGAGTCTGAATCTTTCCGATCTCAGTTCTCATCCCTATATCGACAACTATACAAACACAACTCCCATTCACAACCGTTGTCCCAGCAAAAAGCATGTTCTCTTTGGCCTGCAACTCACAATCATCAACATAAACCGGCAAAGTAGACTTTAAAACCGGCATAGATTCACCCGTCAATGAGCTTTGCTCGGCTCTTAGGGTAGATGTTTTCAAAACCGCAACTCTCATATCAGCAGGAACCTTATCGCCTACACGCAATTCGACTATATCACCTGGGACTAACTCCCTTGCAGGCAAGTCCGGGACAAGGTACCCATCTCTTAAGACCTTGGCAGACTCACCTTGCAAATCTTTCAAGGCTTCAAGGGCCTTTTCAGCATTACTTTCTTGCCATACCCCAACAATGGCATTAAGCACAAGAATAAGAACAATAACAAAGGGTTCAACATAGGCCTCAAAACCGAAATCCCCGGATTCTTGGCCATGTAAATAAGCAAGTATAAAAGAGATTAAAGCTGCAACAATCAATATCTTTGTAAGCATATCATCAAATTGTTCTAATACAAGATGCCATAAAGGCTTCCCTTTCTCTTTGTCTAATTCATTCCAACCATATTCTTCCCTTCTTTTATCAATCTCATAACTACTCAAACCCTTTTCAAGTTTAACATTATACTCTTTTAAACACTTTTCAACAGACCAAGACCAAGCAGGAAATGGTTTTTCTTCCATGGATGTTAATGCTACCATTTCAAACTCACAAACCCAGATTTTCTTTCAACTTAATTCCATAAACCCATATGTTGTTTTTATTTACTCCTGTATAAAAAGTCATAAATACATTAAAAAAAAAAAAATCAGATCAATAACCTTCAATTTCAAATAACCTAAGACATTCCCTTTTTTGTTATATTTGTCAACAAATTAGACACTAAAGAACACATTACTAAGTCAAAACAGTATTCTGTCTAAACCAAACTCATAAAAGTCCTAAAAGCAAGTAATTACCTATGAAATTCAAGATTAAAACTTGATAATTAAGGAAAAAGTTTACAACTTCATGTTAATTTGACATGTTAAGACAAAACCCATGAAGAAAAATAAGAGATTACAATTCAAAATGATCAAAATAAAGGAGGAGATTTCTTAGAAACAGAGGAAAAGAAGGAACAACAGAAAACATACCTTGGAAGTTCACTTGGTTTCATATAAATGGGAAATATTTGAAGGGTTGTTTGATTAAAAATTTGCAGTTAAGGGTTATAAAAAAAGATTAAAGTAAAAAATAAAGGAAGAAAGATAGAGTTAGGTACTTATTATGTCATTTTTCAACCAAGAACCTTCATATTTTCAGTGCTTGGAAACAAAGCAAGTAAAAATAAGAACAAAAAAGGAAGAAAACTGCTAAGGAAAATTGTAATGGAATAAATAAAATAAAGGTAAATTCTGCAGGTTCCAACTGTCTAAGATGGTTCGTTTCTTGAAACTTTTGCGTTTATGTTGATTGTGCTGTCTCTATTCATGTTTTTTTTTCACTTTTTGTTTTTAAATTTAAATTTTGAAATATACTTTCACAAATTCTTGTGAGAAACGGTCTTTTAGAAAATTGGTTGACTTTCACAAGTTTTAAAATACTAGTTAGTGGTGCTACTTATCTTTTAAGCTTATTTTATACCTTTAATTCAGAATTAATATCTCATTTGCTTTATGTATGTTTTTCAATGTACTAATTTAATCCATAATATTTCTAATTGTGTATAATTAAAGAAATACTCCCTCCGTTTCTTTTCAAACGTCTCATTTGTTTTCTGAGTACTATTCATCAACCACTCTTAATTTGTAATTTATTCTTAATCTATAAATTATAAGATAGTCAAATGGGATTTTGCTTGATTCATCTCAACATAAGGTGTATCAATATCTATTTTTTATAACTTTTAATTATATACATTTTAAGATATTAAAGTTTGAATTAATGCATTGACAAACGTGCAAAAAGCAAATGAAACATTTGAAATGAAACATAGGGAGGAAATTTTGATATTTATAACCTTCATATAGAGATAATCAAACAAAATTCCACTTGATTGTAATCGAACCCATAGACTAAGAATAAAATACAATTAAGAGTGAAATGTGAATAATGTCCAAAAACAAATAAGACATTAACTTTGAATTGGAGTGAGTATATAGTAGCTAATGTATAAGAAGAAATAAAGTCAAGTGGAGTTTCATTTGAATCGTTTAATCGCATACATTTTGAAATAAAAATTCTTCATCAATAACTGTGATTTGTAAATCACCACAAAAGACAAAAAGATTACTTCCTTCGTCCAATTGGATTTGCAGCATTTTTTATTTTGGTTCATCTCACTTAATTTTCATCATTTCTATTTTTGAATAATGGCCCACCACTTTCTTTTAATCTCATCCATACATTTTAATTTCATCCACACAATTCATTCTCTCTCTTCATTTATTATTACATTATTAAAAACTACCCTCTTTTTCTTTGATGCAAATCAAAGAGGACAAAGAGAGTAAAATAAACAAAATTTTAAAAAATAAATTAAAACAACAAAACTCACATCCTATTACACCCTACAACATAATGGTAATTTATTAACCTCACAGATAATTGTTATTTACTAAAAATTTCTCCATTTTGAATTATGAAGTTTTTGTAATTTTAGTGTACCAAGAATCCCTAGCTAGTAGCTACTACTTTCATTTATTATACATTAATACTCTTTCAAAAAAACAACTTCAAACTAAATCCATAATAATTCTATGTCCTTATATATAGACTATAAAAGGATACTTGGAAAATTAGACGTTTAAAATTTTAAAGGCCATTAAGCCCTCAACAATTGCCATTTGCCAATTTGTCTTTTGGGTTGTTTGAACAAAAGTAGGATTGCTCGATCATGGCATATGGCTTCGTGGGGTTATGGATTTTTTCCACTTTTTATATTTTTTTTATGTATATTTTTTGTACATTATATTATATTTATATATTTATATATAAAACATAAATAAAATAGATTATTATATTGAATTCATTTGACATACGTAGTTCAATGAAAAATATCTACAATTGAATATAACATATTATTATAGTGACATTTATTGATCAATTATACTCCAAAGCTCTCACAAAATTTGTCTAAACTTTCTTTTTAATTCGACCTATTAAATTTGTATTATTTTTATTTTTTATTATGACTTGCATTTTTTAATTTTCATTCATACACAAAACTTATTTTTCATCTCTCATTCAAATATATCTCACTTTCTCTTAAAATATCACTTTGGCTACTTTATTTTATACAAATTGTACTACGTTTCCAAAAAAATAATTAATTACCTAATATACATAACTTGGAAATATTTGACATTACATACATTCACCATATTTGTTTATGACAATTAGATATAAATAAATTGACAAATTAAATAGTGCACATTATTAATTGTAAAATTTTAAATTATGCAACATTGACTTTATTGTTTAATATAATGTATTGATCCCTCGTTAGCCTATTATTATAATATAATTTCCATTTTATATTTTTATTATATTTACCACTAATATATTACTATTTATTTCGTTGCAAGTATTTCTATTCTCTTTAAAATCCAACGGCAAAATAAGTGTGTAACTTGCATTTGGTGTCATGATTGGGTAGTTGGTTGACAACCCAACATTTTGGGAGGGAGAGAGGGTGATATTATTTTATATTTATGATTTTTTTTCAAAAAGGAAATACCAAATCATCTTTCCATATCTTCAAAAGTCACTTATCTCAAAAAGAATTTAATAAATGAAAAACGAATTCATTGAAATATTCTTTGCTTGCATCTTTATTCAGTAAAATATGAAAATTCATTCAAATAATTGAATTTTTAAAACAATTTTAATTTTTAATTAATTAAAAATAATCTTAAAATATTTATTGACTCTTAACTTATGTTTCTCTAATAATCACAATTGTCTTATACAACTTATACCACTAGCTTAAACAACTGACTTATCAACCAATATTTTTAGTTGGTCAAACTAATCAACGACTTTAGCTAAGAGTCATTAGCCAAACAAACCTTTTTTTTTTTCAAACTAATGCTTCAAGAAGAAAATAGGTGTTTCAACGGTAAGAAAGCATTAATATTAAATGGGGTCAAAGGTTAAATTTTTTTTAATATTAACCTTTTAATAATAATTTTACTTTTTATATTTATGGTCTCCTTGACTTTTATCTTTTTGGCTTCACCTTGTAAGACTACAAAGTAATGTGTATTTACCCCCTTGTTTTAAAAGAATGCTAAGAAAATATTTATTTTTGACTATCACATACATTTCCTTTTTAATTCTCACTATTCTCTTGTTTAACTCTCTCTTGCTTTTAACGAATTTCTAGATTACTCATAATAAAAAAATTACGGTAGAAATAATATTTTTTAATGGTAAAATATTTGAATAGCAAATTTATTAAAATGATTTGCCTTACATCGATGATTAAAAATGGTGTGCACAAACCATTGGACCTCTTTTTTCCATCGCTATCCTCATCACATCATCATCGATATCGTATTCAGTATATTTCGCATAAGATCTATGATCAGAATTGAAAAGGAATTAAAAAAAAAAAAGGAAAACTTATATCCACAAAAAAAAATTCGATCAAATAGTCCTTCCACCAGATCTTAGTAATGAATTGATGTTATGCAACTTTTCACCAACTTTATAGTTAATTGTACAAAAAGTCTAAATCTTCAAAGTTTCTGCGAAACTTCCTTCGTCAAAGTCATTAAAAATACAAGTACAATGCTATCCAAGGTGTTGCTTTCGACCAAATAATGGACAAGTAGTGCGCACCTTCAAAAACAAATTAAATACTTTTATTTTATACAAATAAAGTCATTCCAAATTTCAACTAATAAATATTTAACAAATGTTTTATTTATATAATGACCAAGATTTGCAGGCCACACCCTTGAAAGTGGAAGATACAAAATCACCAAATAATAAGGTTAATATTATTGTTCAGTAGAGTAACTGTTTAAATGTTATTTACTGGTATGTGTATTTATTGTTTACAGATATTGCAACGTGCAGTGTTCTAAAATCAAAAAATAGAAGTTTTATGATTTTCTCTTTATATTTCTCTATTACTTTTACCAAATAATTATCACATTTAAATAGAAAGT